>NC_051183.1:114552281-114581526 GCF_013339695.2 Rhipicephalus sanguineus
TGTGCTATGTGAACCACCTATTTTGTAGGTTTTGCAAACGTTTACTGCAATTTCATTTTCTCCTCATAATATCACGTTCTGCTTTTCATATACCGTTTTTCATGGTGATCACGATGAACAGGAGCGACAACCTGGCAAGCCACAAAACTGATGCCTCCAGCCGTCACCACTTTTTGATTTATTCTTAATCATAAGGAATAAAGATTGAAACATGATGCCCATTTCTGCAGTTTTTCTTGCAGTATATGACACTATGCACATCAGTCACACATTTTAGTTGGCTATACTCAAAGAAGCATGTAAATGAGGAATACCCAAACTTCTTAACTGGAAATCAAATACAATCTTTTTCGCGCTTTCTCTATAATTTTGCTGGAAAATATGTGTTGTTTTGACGAGTATTATGAAAATAATGCTAAAACTAAACTATTCTTTTTTTTGCAGTCTATGGGCAGAACGGCAGGTATTATTAGACTTGCTTAAAATGAATACTCAACTATTTTCAACAGTAGTCGCGCAAAAGTAGAGCAAGGGTCAAATGAGCAGCTTAAAATACTTGTGGAGTCGCTTGGCGCTTCGGTGTGGGTCACTTGACCCCCGTAGGAGTGTTACCGGCAAGAGTCGTCTGACTCCCTATAAGTGGTAACGTGATCCTTCGGATGAGAGTCTTTCCACTCTTCCTAGAGGGTCAGGGGACTCTCCTAGAGCGAGCCGACCCTGACCCACCAAGAGAGTCACCGTGACTATTTAAAGAGAGTCCTATACGTGGCAAGTCTGAACTCTCCGAAAAAAGTCACGCATACCCTTTTTTTTTTCTTAGAGTGTAGCACAGGTGAAGCGGCCAGCAGCCCGACACTGAGCAAGCACGAGCACCAGCAACCTTTCTCGTCTTCATCTTTCACTGGCGCTCCTGTCCGCGCCCTATTCATTGTACAATATGAAGAATGTAAAGTGGACGACAAGGTAACTTGCCCCGGGCAGGGACCGAAGCAGTGACCTTGGAATAACGCGGCCGATGCTCTACCACTGAGCTACGGCGGCGGCCATGCTTCGTCCACTTTATGGGGTATATATGTGCATTTAAACCTAGAAGTGTTAGTTAGCGCCCATTGCAGCCATTGCGGCGAGTGTGGAACGCTCTTTTTCTGCCTGAGAGGCAGAAAAAGATGGTAGTGTGATGAAAGTGTGATGGCAAATGTGATTGCAATTTCATCTTAATGTCCACCCTGTCATATATAAACCTTAGCATAAGTTATTCGGTGCTTTTTATTTATTCTTTATATTTATCGCTGTTTTCGGACAACTCTCACCAGAACTTTAGAAGGTGCTCTGGAAGATAAAAGAAAAATGCCAATGGGTGCCCTTGTCGCACGAAAAAATAAAAAAAAAGCGTGAACCGATGTTCCACTGCCCGCGATTTGACAGCGATTGAATATCGCCGCTTTGAAAATCGTAAGTGCCATGAAAAACCACGCCATAGAGAAACATAGTTTACGTAAAGAGCAGTCATCCGAGCCTCTTTGGTGGTGCGCAAGAGAGGGTCTGACCATTCGCCAAGGAGGCATGACCAATGGTGCCACTGGCCATTTTCAACTCGAAAACGGGGTACCAGCGAAAGCACAGAAACACGTATACACAAGAACGCGTTGCACACGGACGAACGCTGGGCTTTCAACTGAGATTTATTGGAAATTGCATTGCCGCACAAGAATTCTCACGCATGCGCGTTGTCGTCACTTCCCACGACACGTGACACTTCAAACTTATTTTTTCCGCTAAGTAGGCACGCTCTTCAGAATATGTAGCCGGTGTTATGTCGGTCAAACTGGCCGATGCTTGAATGTTAGTTTATAAGAGCACTTGGTCAATTTGAAAGGAAGGCCGGAAACACATTTAGCAATGCATTGTGCGAGTTGTTCTTCGGGTTCGTGAAGTCCTTTGTGTAACCAAACTGATGTTTTGTATACTCATCCTAGTCAGACAAGAAGACAGATTGTAGAAGCTTGGCAGATTTCTAGACTTCAAGACATTTGCCAGTCATCCATCCGTAGCGCTGAATGATAACGAAATTGAATGCTAAACAAGATGTAATAGTGCAACGCGTCTGGTAAGGTTGTATTGTTCTTTATGTAAAGGAATACACTATGCCGTTCTGCTCATGCGCATTGAACATGAGGGGCCTGTAGCGAGTATACATTGTGGTTTCGTATTGAACAAAGGTAAGTTGATGGTCTGCGCTGGTCCTTGTGAATTTTCGTCTGTGTCTTCGTGTTGCGTGCGCAAAATTATTATTAGGCATGTAAGGCTTTCGCCTTAAAAGTTACACCCATGGCTTCATCTATACATGGACAGTAACACCTAAGGGAACGTTTAGGTCCTTCCTATTTTTCTTCTATACTGAGTCCGGCTTTCGCCAGGCACTTACAGATCTTCCCGATTTCAGAATTTTTAAAACCACCGCGCTAAAGAGCCCATGTCAAACGAAATCCGGTGTCCGTGTCGGTGTCCGCGTCGTTAGTTTACATTGCAAAAAAGGAAATGGGTGGAAATAAACAAATAAAAAAGAAATAGAAATCTTGGGTTCCAGTGCGAGTGGCACCGAGGCTTTCTGCGCGACAGGCAGGTGTTGTTCCACAGACCCATTCAATTCCTTGAAACAGATTCGGACAGAGCATCGTATACAGACGTCATTTAGTGCGACGAGTCCCGTTAACACATGTGTTGTTTCGTTGCAAAAGCGTAGAAGCGCACCAGCCATCGGACTATGTGAATTGCCCAACGAGTGGATGGCTTAGAGGTCCATCCATTACAAATAACTCAGGCATAATGTGTCATCATCAGCAGCAGCAAAAGCATCAAGAAAGTGCGCAGCAGCGCATACTGCCACACGGACGCGCAGTGGGTTCTTCGCTAATTCGTAATGTGGTGAACTATGCTGCAAGTGGCCACTTCGCAACTGCATCTGCCGCAGGCATGCATTCTAGGACAGTTTCAAAGAACCAATGTTACGTCCACAGACTCCTTTTCGTGGCGCTCGGTTGAGGGTTCTACTGGAAAGCAAATAGGAAGATGACGCGAACGGGTCACGATTACGCCATCGCGTCCTACCCTTCAAAGCTAAGCTAAAGCGTCGTCAAGTATTCATCAGAACTGTTCGACTTCAATTATTCAGAGTTTATTCATATATACATCGTAAAACCGCCTTAGTAAGTCCCGTATCACTCATTGTGCAGCTACCACCAGGTCACGTGCAGTAGTAAACGTAGTAATGAATGGGTAGCTATGACGTGCATTGGTAGGTTACGGGCCGTAACACGCGCGATGAATTCGAAGATACGTTGACGAACTCGCCCCTAGTAAATGCTTTCGCCAAATGCAGCGTGGGAACAAACAGATGTACTGTAAATTGCTTCAAGGTAGCATTGCTTCTACTGTAATTTTATCGTTCATAGAGGAGCCGTCATGAGCCAAGAAAACCCCACAAACTCGCAAGCGTAGTCTTTAGCATTGCAAAAGCTCCGAATAGCACGTGGCGCAACAGCTTTATGTTTATTTAAATAGACAGTGTTGGTTGGTTGGCTGGTTGATCCTTAGTAAACTGGCGCAACCCACCGCGTGGCATTGGCCATTAAAAGGGCGTTGCGTTGTTATATAAATAAAATTCTTTATATTCTAAGATTGTTTAGAAATACATAACTTTTGAAATAACAATAAAACGAAAAGGCAGCCCAGTTGTTTGGTTATTGCCGCCAAAGGTCGTCTTGCTAAAAATGATGCATATTATTAGGAACCTGCCAGTGACTGAAATGAGCAATTTCATTGTTTCTTGTCCATTGCAAATCCCGCATTCATCATTTGCACAATAGGGGCAGTTATGTTTTTCCTTGTTCGTTTTCTCCTTGGTGTTGGTTGAAGTCCCGTCAAGGAGATGATCGACGTCGATGAAGCAGGAGGCAGGTTGGAGGTAATAAAAACTTGAAGGTATAATGCAGCGAAATATTTACAGTCATATGTACATCTTGCCGAAGCACACTGATGATAACATAGACATCAACGGCGTCTTACTCTTTTACTTAACTTTTCTTAAGTTAGAGCCTAGAACACTGTTACTACATACGAAGAACCGCGTCTCACTGTTCGACCACCGAGTGGTTACGGCCCAGACAAAAGTCGCATCGTACGGAGTCTTACTGATCGATCAGGTAAGTGATTACAGCCTAGACTGAAAGGAAACGAATTCCGTCCAGTCTTAAGTACCTTGCGGTAAACAAAGAAAAGGGGAGGTGGGCACTGGTGGTCCACCTCAACATTTCCTTATCCAATCCGTTTATTCTCAGAATAAGTCACTCCCTACTGGGCTGTCCCTAATCTCGTCAGCAGTGTCTTTACAGTGCAGACCGGCGTTTTGGCACTCTTTCCCATCATGGCTCTCTCTCTCATTATCCCACGCTTTCAGAGATTCTCACGGTCGAAATACCTCGGTATCTTAGCCCTGGTGCATTCACGCCATTTTCCCGCACTCGTCGAGCTGGTCCCACGGCGCCAGTCGTTAAACTGTTCCGGGAAAGAAAAGGCGTTTGCGTGTCCCTGCCTCCCACGCATTCGGACCTTGCATTGTTGCGAAAGCACATGTCGGTCGTTAAAGTGTCCCCTCCAGCGACGGCGGAGGGCAGGAGATGTTTGCCCGCCTCATCTTCCCACGCGTTCGGGCCGCTCTTCCCCAAGCCGGCCTCTGAGAAGAGAACATCGCTTAACCGCAACCGCTGCGGGCCGTCGGGGTAGACAAGCTGCTCAAAGGAAGCCGTTTGCTTTCCATTGATAATTGCACAGCCAAAGACCAGGCAGAGAGAGAGCCGAGAAAGGAGCTTTGTACGACGTACAGTGCAGCGCCGTCCCGTCTGCACGATCGACTTATGAGCGGCAAAACCTAACACGTCCCCCCTAAAGAGTACGCTGGGCTGTTTTACGCTCAGTGATACGATAAAGCACTGCCGCGATTAGGTCGCTGGACTTTCTAACCATACAACAGTCTACACAAACATCAAACACAATTGCAAGACAACAAGATAGGAGAATACAAGAAACGTAAACAAGTGCATGCTAAACAATCAAGCACACCTTTGCTGTTTCACACAGTATGATCACTAATGTCTGTTTCTTGAATTGACAATCACACAGTCCACAATATACAGCAGCAAGTGGGCAGGAACATTCACGTCCCCCCAGTTGGCATGTCACTGTTATTCTGATGGCTTCCATAAACTATTCTGGAGCGTAGGTAACGCATCCGCATTACCGTTACATACGCCCTTCCGATGTTGTACTGACACACGATATCACTGTAAAGCCAGCGCCCATCTTGTCAATTTCGCCCCGTGCGGAGTCGAAGTTGTAAGGTACGACAGCGGATTGTGGTCGGAAACGACGTTTCCTATGGCACCGAAAAGCCAGTAGTTAAATTATTTAAGGCCCATACGAGTGGCGGCGGACACATGCTTCTCAGTCCCAAGCTTTCTCCGACTTAGTGCAAATGCAGAAAGTTCGAAAGTGGTGGCCCTGTGTGCCAGCGAAAAGCGACGAGATCATCAATTTAAACCAGATGCCCGACCAAGAATTGAACCCAGGCATTCTGCGTTGCAATCGGATATCCTACCGAAGAGTCACAGCGTTGCTTGTACTTCGGACAAAACCCTGCAGATTCGCCATGTCCGACGAGAACTTCATCGATGTAATACTGCGTAGCAGATGTGCAGATTCGCACCAATTGCCGAAGGATGCGAAGTCCACAACGAGCGAGCCGTTTAAAACTTCGCACCCGTCCCACAGAGACTCAGACAGAATTGATTATCTTCATCATCCACAGCGTTATCAAAGTGTGTAGCGTTAGTGTACTAGAATATTTTGAGTGGCGCAACCGGCTGCCGTGGAGCGGCCCATTTTGTGTAGAAAATGGCGGCGCTCCAGTCGATTACTCTTGAAAATGCAAAAATGTTCCAAAAGCCGGGTGAGTTCATGATTAAAAATATACTCCGACTTAACACAACAAAGTATAACAAAAACTACACAGACGTTTCGCCACCTATGTGGGTGGCATCCTCAGTATGCACTGGCACCCAATGAGCGGAGGTCATCCAGTCTATTTCTAGTCTGGTATGTCTCTGTACATATCTGGTAGGGGGCCACGGTTGTTTTTGCACGCCGACCTGTCGCGGCGGATGAACCACGACTCGAGAAGCTTTCTCTTTCCCCACCTTTGTTCTCGAGCTAGCGTCGTCGCATTACTGAAGTCGAAGGCATGCCCCGCTGTCCAGCAGTGTTCGACGAGTTCGGTCTTGGAATTTGTGGCACGGTTGCTTTGGCGACGTCCCCTTTGTGCTCTTTGAGTCTTGTTGACCGCTTCCTGCCTGTTTCGCCGATGTATGTGGCGTCGCATTCCCCGCACGGTACCTTGTAAACGACCCCGCTTTGATCATTCGCAGGGGTGTGGTCTTTGGGCTTGGTGAACACGTTTCCCAAGGTAAAATGAGGTTTGAAAACGGTTTTATTGCCCAGCAGACGAAGTGCTCTCCGAACAGAGTCTGACACACCCTGAACGTAAGGAACGGAAACCATAGAAGTTGTGTTTTCTCGCGCCGAACTCGATCTTCCGCCTCGCATACGTTTCAGGGTGTCGTTGATAAACGTCCTCGGATAATGCCTCTGTTCCAACGCACCGACCACATTTTCCATCTCATGTCGCCGCAAGTGCTGATCAGAACAAACAGCATCGCAACGGGACACGAAAGACCTCACGACGGACCTTTTGTGCTCGAGCGAGTAATGTGAGTGGAAGGACACCAAAGTGGTAAAGTGGGCATGTTGGTATTCCATGCTTAAGAAGGGTAGAAGCGCACTGAAGACGAGGACACAATGTAGACACACACACGCTATGTGTGTGCGTGTGTGTGTCTTCATTGTGTGCTCGTCTTCATTGCGCTTCTACCCTTCTTAAGAGTGGAAGGACAAAAAACATCCGGTATCGCATTGTTTCCGGTACACTGTTCTTTCCACCCGCCATTACAAGCCCTGCGGACAAGTATATCCAAAAATGGTAAGGCATTTTTCTTCTCTACTTCATAGGTAAACTTAATGGCAGGATGTACGCCGTTTAGTGCCTCATGGAAAGCAAACAGATTAGCCCTCTTCAGGATGACGAAAGTGTTATCAACGTACCTACGGTACAGTTTCAACTGAAAAGGTAGCGCCTCCAGCGCACGTGTTTCGACGTGCTCCGTCACTAAGTTGGCCATGGTGACCGAGACGACTTCCCCCGGCATCGCAGGCGGCTGCTTGCCGGTGCGTTTCAGAGGCAGCGAGATAAAAAAAAGAACGCAGAAATGAACGCTCCATCGCAACTGAACTACATTACCGTGCCGGCTACAAATAATATGCGCCGTGCGAACCCCTCGCAGACTCGGGTTCATTTTTTTAGGAGTGAAGCTTCTTATGATAGCGCCTCGAGGCCCTCACCCCCGCCGAAGCTCCCTGCAACATAGATGCGGAACAGGCTCAAAAAGAAAATAGAACGCCGCGCGCGGTGCCAAAAAAAAAGAAAAAAAAATAGAGGCGCGCGTTGCGCATAAACAAGGCGCGTGGCGCAATTAAACAGTTTCAAAACGTACATAGTCGGTTGCGTCCCATTTCTAAGGAGCTTCGCTCATCGGTTGTATTCGTGCACGGAACAACTGCTTATTTTTTAACGACGTGCAGAGTGATCGTACCTTGTCGTGCTGTGGTGAAGCGCGACAACAATGTAGTTCTAGAAGACACTGTTGTTAACCTGCCGTTTCTTGAAATTTGCTCTATGCATTGCTTCAACTTGCACGCAACGTACACACCGTTAAGCTCAGGGAATTCAGGACCTGCTGGCCAACCAGTCCCGACTGCACATCTGCCGGTAAGCTAGGCTGCCACCGTATCTCCTACTGCCACACCGATTGCTCAAAATCAAGAATATCAGAGTCATTCAGGGAAACCGCCTCCTAAAAGCTAGCATGGCCGAGATTAAGCGAGAGCTGGCCGCTCTTAAGCACTCTAAACAATCAGAGTTAGCCGAGAACAGATCAATCTCAAACACCCCGGAACTGCCGGCACCAACCGACATTAGCGAAGAACTTGCGGATTTAAGACAACAGATCCAACTCATGTTCGCAGCAATACATACGCTGAAGCGACAAGTACGCGAATCGATAAACTCATCAAAAAAATCACAGCATATCCACGGAGTGAATTATGATGAGTGGGCGAAGCTGCGGAGGTTCATCGGTAAACCGTGAATCTTCCGTGAATTCTGCCCAGTACATCATCACCGACGTGAGATCGGGCGCGTTTATACTAAAGGTTCGATGAGAATTATGACGATTTGCAGCTCACTTTAATTTTACATGTACGCTGTGAATTTTCATTGTTTAATCACGCACAGGAGCAATCGCACACACGCACTACCTTGGAGGTCAAAATCCAGTGCCTATTTATGCGGGGTGGTCAGTGAACGGTTGTGCAGCGCGAGCGGTCGGTTTTTTCAATCAAGACGCTGCCGCGACGCTGCCTGCGTCGGCGCCGCAGCGCCGCGAGGCAAGATAGGGGCGGGGGGGGGGGGACCGTAGGAGGACCATGAGGCGATGCGAAGCCGGAGCACCTCCACGATCGCGTTCCGTTGGCGTTCGTTGGGCATGCTATACTCGCGGACAACTTTTCTTGGCAATGAAGCGAAGGCTACAGAGCCACAATGCACGTATCCTAACGCTAATGAATGTAGTCCCACAATTGCGTCCGTATTTTCTGCGTGGGATATATAAAATACTCCTTCATTTTCTACATGTAGCTTTTTGAGGGGGAACGCAGTGCACACAAGCGAGATATTTGTATTTCTTTTAATTTATACGTTGTCACTTTGCGTTTTCACATGCGTAAAAACCGTGAATCTTCCGTGAATTCTGCCCAGTACATCATCACCGACGTGAGATCGGGCGCGTTTATACTAAAGGTTCGATGAGTTATGACGACTTGCAGCTCACTTTAATTTTACATGTACGCTGTGAATTTTCATTGTTTAGAAAACCATTGCTTTAGAAAACACCTTGCGTCTTTCGTTAAGCAGCTGGCGTCTTTTTCGTTTTGCTTTAGAAACATCTGGCGTTCTTTCGTTTTGTTTTTACAAAACATCTGGCGTCTTTCGTTGGTTTATTTCATCAATCAACGGCGTTTTGAACAAAATTTTTATTGTTTAATCACGCACAGGAGAAATCTCACCAGGCACTACCTTGGAGGTAAACAATGGCTGCTAATGGGAATGAGAGACAGAAGAAGTCGGCTTTTAGCTAACACTTACACTTCTACAGAGACAGAAGAATTCGGCTTTTAGTTAACGCGCACGCTGCGAATTTTTTATTGTTCAACAACGCACAGGAGAAATCTCCCACCGGCACCACCTTGGATGTCAAAGGGTAAGACTTGTTACTCACTACTACGAGCACGACGAGGGACGAACGGGTGCCGCCTTAAGGAGCTTCGCCCCTAAAATGGACCATCTGCACGAATGGAACGCTGA
Source organism: Rhipicephalus sanguineus (assembly GCF_013339695.2). Lineage (NCBI taxonomy): Eukaryota > Metazoa > Arthropoda > Arachnida > Ixodida > Ixodidae > Rhipicephalus > Rhipicephalus sanguineus. Next base: position 114,561,871 of record NC_051183.1, read on the forward strand.
TGGGATGCGAAGCAGCAGCGTTGCGCACGGGTGGCGTCACGGGTTGAACGGCGCTAACGTGGGTGCTGCGGTGAGCGCTGGAAGATTCGTTTGAAGCGAAACTCTGTGTAGCGTTTACTGTGTAAATGTTTGTTTGAAACGCACACACGGGAGGCGAGCGGGCGTTGGAGCCGGCAGCTGCGGCGCTCCGGCGGGTGAGGGAGAGAGTGACGTACGCGCTCACCTGCGAGCGAAGCGTGCGAGGGGTGCGTGACGCCAACGCCCAGCTGCGGCGTGAACTACTTGGCACCGCTCCAACACCTGCGCCGAGGGAAGCGCGTTGCCTCGCGTTTGTGCGGACGGCCGGACAGCGTTACACACGCCAAGCAAAGATCTGCTACGCATCTAAAACAGCTGTCCGAAAGCGCAGTATCGACAGTCCGGGCTCTCCGACCCGCCGTCCCAAAACTATGGAGACGACGGATAGCGAAAGCACTAATCATGGCTAGTCACGGAAACAGAGTACCCGACAACCTCGAATTGTGGCAATGGAATAGTCGCACACTGAAAAATAAACATGCACTCCTAACACAATACATAGAATCTGCGCCAGCCCCGCCAGATATTATCTGCATCCAAGAAATTGGCAGTAAGATATTGAATCTAAGGGGTTACGATACACAGTGGAACCCCTTTGTCCCGCAAATTGCTACTTTTGCCAAAAAGAATGTTGCGATAAGTGTTAAGTACATTCGTGACTGTGAGATACAACATCAGATGATCACGATATGGCCGCATAAAAGAAATTGAACAAAAACACTGATAAGGAATGTATAAAGGCCACCTAAGGATAAACGAGTAGACTTCCGCCGCCTTGTGGATTTTACGGCACAGGAAGCTTTGACGGGGGACCAAATAATAATACTAGATGATTTCAATGCACCACTCTCGCACTGGGGCTGCCCCAACGACACGTGTAAAGGGAAGTCTCCACTAGAATGTACGGAAGAAAGGGATCTAGAATAATAACTTTCTCAGGAAAGCCGACGCGCATGGGCAATAGCGTAGCAAGGTACACGACACCAGACCTAGCATTCACCAACGACCTGAATCGAACGAAATGGACAAACACAGGAGAAATTTTAGGTAGCGATCGTTATATCATACCATTAGCAATTAATTCTCCCAAATTAAGAAGGACAACGGGCTCTGCCATATTAACGGACTGGACAGCCTTTAGGAAACAGCAAGATAGACCTCATCGGGAAGAAAACGCGAAGTCCTCGGCAGTATACATTAGGGACATACATGGCAAAAAAAAATCTGACACTCGCAACTGAAACACTGGCAGTGGACAGACATCTTTTACACTTATGGGAGGCTCGACGCAGTCTAATCAAGCGATGGAAGAGACATACCATACCAACTGGAAGCAATTCTGCGACTCGATGCAGGGAACTCTACACACGAAGAAGACATGGGCAATCCTTCGTAGCATGATGGACCCTACAACGACGCGAACTGCTACAAACAGAGCACTCAAACTTCTAGAAAACGAATATATGGGAACGGACGCGCAGCTAACAGACACGCTGAAAGCAATCAACGTTTGCGCAGCAGTATCCCAACCGCATGGTAAAACGGTCTACGAAGGGCCACCAAATCCAGAACTAGACCAACCTATAACGTTAGCAGAAGTGTACGCAGCCGCCCAATCGTTTAAGAAAAATACAGCCCCGGGAGCCGATGGCATCACGAATGCGATGATTCGCAACCTAAACGACAATACCCTCACACAGCTAACCAAAATTTTCAACGAACAGGTCTGGGTGGAGGGAGGTGCCCTCCCGCAAGAGTGGAAAGAGGCAAATATTATATTAATACCGAAACCTGGAAAACGAAGGCACCTTCAGAACTTGCGCCCCATTTCACTCACTTCGTGCATGGGTAAGCTGTTTGAGAAGGTAATACAAACACGATTAACAAACCAGATAGAAAAGCACAGACTTTTTCCGGATTCAATGTTCGGATTCCGACCACATGTCTCAGCACAAGACGTTTTCCTCCTTTTAAAAGAAGAAGCACTAAATTCCCCGAACTGCATGATGACAAAATAGTCATACACTCTAAAAAGTAAAGGAGGAAATAGGGGTTCGAGGTTACTCCTTTAGGGGAGTAACTTACTTGCCACACTCATTACTCCTTTTTGGGGGTAACTGCGACGGGACGAACCGTTACTCCCCGTAGAAGTTTCTCCTTCAGGGAGTAACTGACTGGAGCAACGGATGCTCTTTGTGAAAACTCCCACGGGAGCAACGGTTACTCTTTCTCGATACTCCTCAAAGGAGGAACGGATAGTCTTTTTCGATACTCCCACGGGAGGGACGGTTACTCTTCTTCAATACCCCCAAGGGAGTGACAGTTACTCTTTTCAATTACTCCTCTAGAGAGCAGCCGTTGCTCCTTTCCTAAACTCCTAAAGGGAGGAACGGATGCTCTTGGTCAATACTCCTATGGGAGTGACACTTGCTCCTTACAAATACTCCCGAGGGAGGAAAATATAGTCTTTTTCAATACTCCCAGGGGAGCGACGGTTTCTCTTTACAAGGAGGAATGGATGCTCTCTGTCAATACTCCCACGGGAGCAATGCTTGCTCTTTCTGAGCACCTAAATGGAGTAACACTTACTCTTTCCCATTAGTCCCGCAGGGAGGAATGTATATTATCTCTCAATTCCCCCATGGGAGCGACATTTACTCTTTCACAACATTCCTCATCGGAGCAGCATGCAGTTATAATCATCCTCAATGCCTCTCGATGGAGTAACGTTTGCTTGTATTGAGTGCTCCCTCAAGAAACCAGCAGTCCAGCTCTCCAATCGGCAAATGAAAAAAAAAATTGAGGAACATGATTTTCATCGGGTTGCGCCAAGTCTGACACAAATGCTCCAGGAGAGGGTAGAAATCCAGATCTATTTGTGAGAAAAATACTTTATTGAAATCAGTCTGGCTGTTCACTGGCTCAGGATGGTTAGAGCCACACGGACGAGTGACGTCGGCCGCAAGACGCTCTGAACTATCAGAACTTGACACAGGAGATCGAAGGTCCGCTGAGCTTTCTTGCCGAAAACAATGTTCAGCGCCCAGTATAGCGCGATTTGTGTGGCAATGGCTGCGAAAAGGCCAGTCTCCTTGATATGAAGGCCCTCCAGGCGCGTAGTAAATTCCCTTGAAGTCAACAAGCTTCCATTATATGTCACTGTCGGCACATGATGCGTCTTGGTGGGGTCCTACAAAAAAAAGCACATTTAACACAACGCCTGTTGCTTCATTATTACAGCAGCTGCTTCATGTAGCAACAGATAAAACCTAATGCTTTACTACACACTGACAAATAAATGAAATTGCAACTTATTTGCAAAACATGATTCGACACTGGAAGGAACATTCTTAACAAGTCAAAGCATTTGCAGTAAGGCTACAGGTTTATCCACAGGTTAGAGACTGGTCTCGTTTACACGGAAGCCAATTAATTGGTTCTGAAAAAAAACAGAGGCCTTTGCTGTTTGCAGGCAGCACTCATGCTAGCATACTTTATAAAGTAGAACCCTGCTGATACATTTTTCAAGGCCATGTGCAAAAAGAATGTAGGAGCCAGGAAATGGGAAAAAAAGTAAAAGTGAGAGTCGTAGTGAAACGCACAATCATATCTCAGTGGTTATCGATGAAAAAAAAAGTGCAGCGTTGGATCCTGTACCTTTTTTCTATCTGATCAGCACAATGCGAGAAAATTCATTGTGGTAGGTGGGAGTTGAGCTGTTAGAATCAATTATCGACTTGAGAGACTTACTTTCCTGCACTAATTATAGATACCCATTGTGCCACGTGGCTCCTGCCATGATAACTTGAGTGTACATTTTTTCCGAATAAACCCAGTGTCTGAGTGGCCAGCACCTAAAACGGTATCTTGAAGCGACCATCCGTCGTGATCCTTTCACATCCATAAACAAGATTATCGCTGGATGCACCGGCGATAATGCCACGAGCAATGACGATCACAGCTGACCTGCTCAGTATTTTCGGCATAGTGCCAGGTTGGTGTGGCTTGTAAATGGCCGCATGTCTTGCAACAGTGAAAGACCAAAAACACAGCCCTTTTTCCCAAACTTCACCACCACTGCGCGCATTGGCACACTCGGCCATGATCTCATCAATCGACAGAATTGTGGAGTTAAGAACTGCATTATCGACGAAAACATTATTGTAAGTGATTCCATTGGAGGCATGAAAGAACCGAGCATGCCCAGCATGCTAGCATGACTACAGCAATGACCCGCAAGTAAACAGAGTGCGAAAAGACCATGCCGTCTCTGGTCTTCATGGCCTTAATTTTGCCAACACCTCGCACAAAACACATTTTAGAACTATGTGACCTTACAGATGGCTGTGAATTGCAAAGGATGATTGAATAATTGATGTCTGAATAAATGTTTAGGGGGTAAAATAGACTTCAAATCTTCCCAAAAAAAATGTGAAATTAGAGAAAATATGCGATTTGTCGCATGTTTCACCGTATTTTTCATACTGATGCGGTCTAAGTAAAAATCCTCCACATCCGGCGTTTGATAGAAGACTTCGTCGTTAAGTAATGAAGAAAGTCTAATCAAATACTTTTTTTGTTTTAAGGAAGAAAATAATTTTTGAATTTGGCCCTCCGAACGCGCCCGCATTTCATTTTGTTGCCACTTCGCCGCAAAGCACGTGGTCGCTCTTCCAGCTGACAATCGTCACAGGCAGCGGCAAGATGCGAGATGTATGTCAGTGGCTCGTGAGTCTTCGAAAGTCTTGTCGCGTTGATGTCAGGGCGACGAGTAATGAATTCGCGTTACAATGTGAGCTTGCTTGGCGGGCCCAATGGGAAGTATGGACGCCCGAGAGCAGCCTATGGCGGCGTTGGCACAGTGTGCTACAGGGCCGTCTGCTAAACTAGCATACACATATATACCGAAAGAAATAATGCACATTGTATACACTTTTTTTGGGGTACGTGTTGTGCAGACGGCCTCTAGCACATTGTGCCAACGACGCCATAGGCTGCTCTCGGGCGTCCATACTTCCCATTGGGCCCGCCAAGCAAGCTCACATTGTAACGCGAATTGATTACTCGTCGCCCTGAGATCAACGCGACAAGACTTTCGAGCACTCACGAGCCACTGACATACATCTCGCATCTTGCCGCTGCCTGTGACGAGTTTCAGTTGCAAGGGCGACCACGTGCTTTGCGGCGAAGTGGCAACAAAAAGAAATGCCGGGCACTTACGGAGCGCCAAATTCAAAAATTATTTTCTTCCTTAAAACAAAAAATGATTTGATTAGACTTTCTTCATTACTTAACGACAAAGTCTTCTATCAAACGCCGCATGACGAGGATTTTTACTTAGACCGCATCAGTATGAAAAATACGGTCAAACATGCGACAAATCGCATAAGTTCACAATTTTTTTCGGGAAGCTTTGAAGTCTATTTTACCCCGAAACATTTTTGTGCTATAATAAACTTTCCTGAAAATCATACTAGTATTAAGATTGGTTAGGGGGAGTTGGAGATAGCACAAGAAAAAATCACGAACATTGAAGAGTTTTGTAGTTTTTGAAGATACGTAGCTGGTAGTGAAACATAAATATTTCGGAATTAATGAATAGGACAACTAAAGAGAACCTCTGCGATAGCGCCAGCGTGGTTTCAAAGCTGAACACAAAAAAAAAGATTTTATACACATTTTTCTATTAGGCACGGTTTAACAAATACAAGCGAACATAGAGGGGGCGCCATGATCGTCAAAATTTTTATCGAGCAAAAATGTTTTGCCACAATACTCTATGTGGCAGAGGAAAAAGGCACAAATTTTATCATCAAAATTTGCGACGTGCGAGCGCCACGTCTGGGACACTTGGCGTGGTATGACCCAATAATAATATCTGGGTTTAACGTCCCAAAACCACGACATGATTATGAGAGACACCGTAGTGGAGGGCTCCGGAAATTTCGACCACCTGGGGTTCTTTGACGTGCACCTAAATCTAAGTGCACGGGCCTCAAACATTTTTGCCTCCATCGAAAATGCAGCCGCTGCAGTCGGGATTCGATCCCGCGACCCGAAGGTCGCGAGATCGAATGACAGGGTCAGCAGTTGAGTGCCATAACCACTAGACCACCGTGGCGAGGCTTATCCATTGAAGGTGCAACTAGCAACTGAGCAAAGAGGCTTATCCATTTGAGAGGCCTGCTTTATAAAGAAACTAACTACGAGCAAGACTTCGATTTGGGCGAGTTGGTACATGCTTAGCTGGGGAAAAACAGCGCAAAAAAGGACGAGGACGCAGGAACACAGTACTCTGTACGAGCGCTGAACTTACAACTGACATCTTTATTGCACCAACCACTCATTTTTACAGCGCATCAAGCCGAGCACGCCATTCCAATCACACCGCCAATCAAAATCATCAGGTATGCAAACTACATTGTCACTGAAAGCTATCACATGTACATGAATTTCACGTTCTGTTTTGCCGTTTGCCTTCTTTAAAAATTGTGTGTTCTCAAAACAGAATTTGAAATCGTGGAAGCGTTTTTTATCAGGGAAGCAGGAGACACTTGCATCATCAAGCCATCTATTTTGCTCACTCACGCTGAGATTCAATACCTCAAAGCTTTCATGTAATCATTTCCTTTACTGTGTTTTTTGTTGGTCATCCTCTAATTTTCCATCGACTTACTCTCAATCATTGTTATCGCGGAAAGTGAGCCTGCGCCTCGAACATGGATTGTTTGTTGTTGTTTTTTGTGTTTTTTTTTGTTGCTTGTTCATCCTTGCTGGGAACTGGTTTGTTCATTTTATCTGAGTGTGAAAGATTCATGCGCACGGTGTCATTCATGTACACGTGATAGCTTTCAGTGACAATGTAGTTTGCATACCTGATGATTTTGATTGGCGGTTTGGTTGGAATGGCGTGCTCGGCTTGAGCGCTGTAAAAACGAGAGGTTGGTGCAATAAAGATGTCAGTTGTAAGTTCAGTGCTCGTCCAGTCTACTGTGTTCCTACGTCCTCGTCTTTTTTTTAGCTGTTTTTCCCCATCTAACTAACGTTTTTCTCAAAGCGGTGTGCAACAAGCAGACTAAGTAGTAATTGATAACGGTACTACTACTCACGGGACCTGGCTAGTCACTCGAGCATTTATTCTTGCTCTATTTTCGATCACGTCCACTTCTCTAATGTCTACAGACACTTGGAAGTCTTCGTCGAAACGCTATAAAAATAAGAATGCCAGAACTTAGAAGGGAATTACGTAACACACGGATGAAAAGTTCGGAAGTGTCGTGGTTGCAATGCTGGCCAACAAAGATTCACAGCCTACTGTTGCCACAAGCAGTCATACTATTTATATATCCCGAATTTCCGCCATAGCAAGTGACAAGCGCGACATTTTACTACATCTAAAATTAAAACACACTATAACGAGGTTCGACTACTGACAGTGTCGGCTACTCATACACGTGCAGCAGCGCTAGATGCCGAACACTACTGGAATTGACGCCTTGCGTGGCCTCGAAGAAGGATATCCTACTCAACAGAAATAACTTTCACGTTTTCTATGATGAAAGAAGTGAGGGCTAAATTCGGTGCAACAATGTTGTCATCAAGGCTTAGATGGTACCAAATTTGGCAATAACGTAAAATTTAGCGCTGCCGGATTTTTATATAAAATGGACGATGCTCAAAAATGTAACACAAAGCTGCAGTAATCGATGACAAACGCTGCTGCAACCGCTACAACATGACTATCAAGCACTCACCGTTAAGCAGATGGTGGAGACGTCAACTTCAGAGAACATGTCCAACTCCTTTATACGTTCCATTGAATCCCGCCCCATTCACGGCTCGTCGAAAATGATGACGGCATTTCTGTCGCCGTATGTAACGAGGCACTTCGATGACATTGGGCCCGACAACGGTGCAAGACAAAGAACAGTTCTCAAGCCTGCCGCGGCACACGCACTCGCTCACACATACACGGTGTAGTGTCTCTACGACTCGATTGCTCTAGTCCTGAAACACCCAAAAGTGAAACAAAGCCGGTGATTAAAACAAAACGAACTTATTTACTGATACATCAAAATAGGAAACGTCCACGCAGCTCAAAAGGTTCGCTGGCGACTGATGTTTTCCCGGGTACGCCGGATCGGATTCTCCTCCTTGCACCACAAACACACACACACAAAAACAACCACCGACACTAGCATGGGCGTCCGCAGGATTTTGCCTTGGGGGGTGCAAACCCGTGTTACATCGCGTCTGGGGGAGGGGGGGAGAGAGAGAGCTGGCACAGCTTGGGGTGGGGGGGGGGCAAGTGCCGGTGTGGCTTGAGGGGAGCAAGTGCCCCGTTTTATGGCCCACTTCGGAGTGGAGAACAGTCGCGGTTTCAGTCAAGCGCGCTTTCTATGTTCCAAGGCCACGGACACGGGGGCCGTATGCTAGACGGCCTTCGCTACGCGTGGCACTTGCAATGGAAACTCCAAAACAAACTGTCCGCGACACACGGCCCGTATCCACGTGCGGTCCTCGTTGCCATGACTGCTGATTTAGCAGTAGCTCTACTGATGTTTGTAATTTCTTCTGACTCAGTGAAAAGGTGACGGAATCTACTGCTTTTTGGTCTTTTTACAAAAATGAAAGGAACCTCTACGTTTCTTTACTAAGTTTACATTAATGTGATATCACCAGACAAACAAGAAATTCCTTTCTTTGCGATGTTCTCAAACGCAGCACTACTTTTGACTGACGAGCCATAGACACTATAGACTTTCATACAGTAAGCATAACAGGAAGCTCTATGTCATGAGCAAATACCAGCAAGTCGTGAGACAGAAATGTGAATGCACAACGCGCCCCACGGCTACGAAACCACAAGCAATATACTATCTGGCTCTCGCGCCAGTGCCCCATACCCCGTGCGAAGAAGTATGGACCCTGGAATAAAGGAAGTATGGGCCACGGTGCACCGGCCTGGACGTATACATACCGTCGGGCAAACAGGGCCCACCTCCACCGTTCAATAAAGGTCATCCTGTCATCTCTCTTAACAATTTTATTTTAGTTATTTATTCATCCACTTATTGCTTACAAGAAACGAACGAGCGTCGTTACGGGCACTAATATACATTTTCCACGCACTGACACTTCGTAATGCACTTAACGTAAAAATATGCTTAGTAGTGAAAGGAGATCTACCCGCTCACCCCCTCACCCCCCGGCTCCCTCCCTCTCCTTCACGAGGCGTGCGGGAGTAAGTGTTGCCATTCGTCCTCCCGTTCCTCTCATTTTGACGAAGGACCAAGCAGTTACCCTCCGAACTTTGCGCACGGCACGCATGCTTCTGCAGTTCGTCCTTCGAGGGAGTAAAGCGCCCTTTTTCGGATGAACTGCGCAGTTACTCCCGAAAACTTTTTAGAGTGTAGCACTAGACATAAAGAAGGCCTTTGATACAATAGCACATAGCCTAATCCTAGAGGAACTTCAGAATATTCAATGTGGAGAGCGAGTATATCAATACATACGCTCTTTCCTGAGCAATAGAACGAAAAAAAAGGCCTGGGATCAACTATATCACAACCATTCAGAATGCCAAACAGGGGAACGCCCCAGGGTTCAATTTTTTCGCCGCTACTTTTCAACATAGGAATGAGAAAGCTAGCGATAATGCTAGGAGAAGAAAATGACCTAGGGTATGCGATTTACGCGGACGATATTACGATCTGGGCAGATAAAGGCTAATACGGAAACAAACAGGATTCCGTACAGAAAGCTATCTCTAAAGTCGAGAAATTCACTGAAGACGCAGGAATGAAATGCTCACAAGAAAAGTCCGAATTTATACGTATCCGGGCCCCGTATTTGAGAAAGCATCAACCAGCACACATAGAGCTACACCTAAACGGCTGGCCTATAAAAGAAGTGAAAACACTGCGCATATTAGGTCTGTGGATCCAGGAGAACGGCAAGGTAGATCACACCTTATCCAATCTAAGGAAAACCACGAAAATCGTCGCGCGCATGATCTACCCAGTAACCGAAATAGGAAAGGTTTTACCAAAGATGAAACAACCAGGCTAGTGCAGGCTTTTGTCATAAGTCGCGTAACTTACGGCCTTCCGTTTCAAAAACAATCAGAGATACCTACCAGGTAAATGCTTTAATACGCACAGCATACAAGAGGACTTCCACACAATACAAGTAGCGAAAAACTTGAAGACCTGGGGATTTCGTCACACATTTGAAGAGCTTGCCACGTCAGTTATTTTCGCGCAGCGGGAAAGACTCAACTCAACAGAGCAAGGCAGAGCATTACTACAAAAACTAGGGTATCCCTTGAGACCGCAACATTGCGGAATACGAACACTTCAACCCCATGAGGTCAGAGAACACATAATGAGATCTCCCATTCCCAAAAACATGAATGCAAAATATCACGCAGGCAGGCGAGAGGCCAGGGCGAGGGCATTGCAAAAGGAGTTTGGTCACAATCGGGACGTGTACTACACTGACGCCTGCAGAATAGCCAAAGACAAATACGCATTCGTAGCCACAAGTCAAAAAATCACGATCCCAGCTACCGTACGAACTAACTCAGTTAGCACGGCAGAGTCAACAGCAATAGCATTGGCCATACGAGACGCCGAATAGAAGACCCAAGACGCCCTAGTCATCTCGGTCTCGCAGTCAGCATGTCGTCAATACACGATCGGAGCTGTATCAAAAATTGCTTCGAAAATCTTAGGAACACACATGCAACAATATCACGCTATCATTTGGTGTCCTGCACACGCGGGGCTAGAGGGTAACGAGAGGGCAGGCAGTATAGCTCGCGGAATCAGTATCTGGGCACCGATCGAGACTCTCGACGAACCTCCAGTCACCCCACGCGACATCCTGGAGGCACAAAGGAAAGAAAGGCAAAAATTCAGCCTACCACACCCCAAACTCGATATCGGCCAGGCAGGGACTGGCGCCGGTTACAAACAAACATGTTCCCCAATCTGTTATTTCTCAACAAAATCCAGCCAACGCGGTACCGGGACACATGTCCTTGGTGCTGGCAGCGGCCATCTCTCACCCACATAACGTGGACATGTACACTCATGCCACCCGAAATCAATTCGCCCTTATTAGGGAGAAACCCATTCGAGAGGAAGTGGGAGGTCTGGCTTGCGAGATATGATCGGAAGAGCCAAGTAGCTCTACTCGATCAGGCACAGCGAGCCGCAAAGGCCAGTGGGGCCCGGGTCTAGAGGACCCACCCACCTTCGCCCTAATTCACCTCAATTCAATAACGTTTTTACTACTACTACTACTACTCAGGGAATTCAAGTACTGCCCACGACGTCAGTGGAACGGCGAATTTGTCCAGGTCGTCAACGAAAGGGCTTGCTCAGAAAAACACCACGATCGCACCCTCCCGTTTCACTTTACGTTTCACCACCTTCGTTCGCAGTAGCAACTGCTGAACATTCGTCGGGCGATGACGCATTGACCTGCTCGATGCGACGTCGTTTCCTTTAACTGTGATCGTCAGACGCAAGCTGACGCCGTTTTGTCCGAGGCCGCGGCGCCGCTGTTTCCTTGGAGATATATGACGGCGCATTCGGTAAAATCGTCGGCACAGCGTGAAATCGAATAGACGGCTTTTCTCTCAGCACTCGACATTCCGCTCCGGTAATTGCATGCGTGTAGTCTCCCTCGATGAAGTGAGGCACAAAGTGATATTCACACACAACGCAATCGGCACCGATGGGCTTGTCAAGTCGCACAAATTTCTTTCCCACACAAGTTGTCGCTCTTTATCATTTGGAGTAGGGTACTTTGATGCGCGCAGAAAGCGCGCATCGAGACACAAAACTGGAGCTTTATAAAGCGATATCTTGCGGCGTTCGTTCATGCGGGCGTACACAGTCTTGCTCATGAGCGCTGTTCGTTTTTTCTTTGCATTTAGGTCACTGATGCGCGGCGCAACTGACAGACGCGAACGCAAGCGAGTCGGAGCATGCCAACTTTGCTCGGCGCGGCCGGGCAAGAGGGGAGACGCACGCGTTTCTTCATTTGCGCGTGTCGCGTCCCCGGCCGTGTTCAAGAGTATGCGACGCCAGCGCCGCCGCTACTTTCTTCAAAGGAGGGGACACCGGTTTGCAAGTTGCGCCGGCTTTGGTTGCGCCACTTATAATATTCTAGTACACTCTAGTGTAGCTACACAGGTGCGCAACATGCCTTAAAGGCGCGTAGTCCTTACTTCGCTACTTCGCGAAATGGTGAATTATGGCGTAGCGAGTGTTACGCATCTACACCTGCAGAGAGTTCACGGCGCGCAAAGGTATTTCTTCCCTCGAAACATTGTTCAGGGGTCCATAGAGAAGCGACGCAAAGGCGAGCGAATGAGCAGGTGATGTGAACTGAACTCGATAACGGTATGGTGTTCCAGCCTTAGAAGTTGAACATTAAGCGCTCTCCAGGTTTTAACGACTAAAGGATTAACACCGGGGTCGGTTAAGATCCAAAGACGTAATTCACAGTGGGTGCGGGCATCTAGCCAAGTTAACTTCTTTTCTTGACGCTCAGCTCGGTAGCGCAGCGGCTGATGTTCTCTGGGTAACATTTATTCCATTTCCGTGGGCTTTTATATAGTAACGTCCAATAAGACATTCGGGGACTGGAGATGAAAGTGCGCGTACAAACGAATTCCTTGCGCTGTAAGCTCCAAGGCACATTGTGAACGATAATGCCACGCATGGCAATGCGTTCTCAGGGCCAAACGTCAATGTAACTTTTTTCCAGTTACCGAACATGCAGGGGTAAAGCTTGCAGTGTGAACAGCACAGTATCGCAGCGGCAGGGCAATTCCGTTCGTTGCATACACCGGACTGCCTACTGTGAACGTGACCTAAAAAAATCGCTATTCTCCGAGAAATAAACGAACAACGCAGAACGTGAGTCAGAGACAAAAATCGTGTGTTCGTTTCCATGTAGAAATATAAAGAAATGATGCAAAAAGCACGATATCTCCATTACACAGTTAATGCGGGCGGCCTTTATTTTTTCTTTCGACCAAAAAGGTTGAAGGGAAGCGCAATCGTTTGACATTCGAAGTTCTCCTTAGCACTCGTGTACTTAGTACGCAAGAACCTCATCACAGCTAACATATTCTTCACCCGATTATAGCTGCCGCCAAATCCGAAACCCAGGGTCGCGCACGGTGCCATGTAGTCGAACTCCACATCGTAGGCAGCCAGGGCAAAGTTGAGCTCCAGGTTTAACTGCTTGCCGTCACATGCCTGTAAAAGAAAAAAAAAGTGCGCCACGCGTTGGAAAGGTTCTATAGCAGGACTTCAAATAGCTCATGCAATACCGCGACATTAAAATGTAATATTTCTATTGGGGAAACAAAGCGAACATGGACAAGGACGAAGGTTGCATTTAGCACATTTTTCATTCCGGAAGGTACGCACACTTGTCGCGTGTTAGAAAGCGAGCTGTTTTGTAGCAAGTCATTATTACAATGTGCCGTTGGCGTCTGTATTAAATAAGCTTTTTTCACAAACACTCGTAGGGTTTAATTGCGATAAGACAGAAGCACTGCTAACGTGTTTATAGGATATTTTGGTGCCGCAGGGCTGAATAATAAATTGGCATGTTGTTCTTCGTGCTTCTCTTTTTGTACTTCGCGATGCTCCCGTGGAGCATGTGCATGTATTTTTGGCCGTACAGCTGTTTCCCTGTAACCCATTTGTCCCCAGTGGGGATACACTTGCCGAATGGCGTCCGTATGTAGACACCATATGTGGACAAACAATGACTATGCTCTACATATTTCGTGAAATATAGGGAAGCCCTTAAAGTCGAGAAACGAAAGTTTCGGTAAGTGGAAATCCGAAATTGCAACGCGGTGACAACCAACATCTAGCTTCGCATTATATTTGTCGCGAACCCACGCCTGCACCTGTGAAAAGGCCACGACGACGGCCCAGGCATGACTGGGCATTGTAGCGTAGTCAAACGGTCTTTACATGTCGGCCAGTTATGACTGGCTGCCGACATGGAAAGACAGGGAGGTTCAATGATTGTGCAAGTAGACCGAGCAACATATTTGCGAGATGGCGATCAGTGCCATCTCTGGCATCAATCACCAAACAAATATGGTCACGATCATGTTCATATGAGAGAACATACACAGACAATACACCACCGTTGCTCCCAGCGCCATATGATACGTGAGAGTGCTACGGACGGCAGAGTCCGTTGTTACCTGCATAGGCACGGCCTGAAGCTTCATCAAAATAAAGTTAGGGTCATGACTAGGGCGACTCGATGCTTTAACGCGGTAGCGTTAAAGTACACGCTCGATGAAAAGTCTCTATATTCAAAGTTAGAAAGAAATCCCCGCTAATTTTACAGATTTATGTCTCGAAAGTCTTGCTTAAATCCGAGTTTAGTTCATATTTAGTTTGGTTAGGGTTAATAACATTAAGCCCTATGTGTACCTCTCGAGGAATTCAAATGTCTTCGTTAAATAGGGAAGTTGTTAAAATCAGGATTCGTTAGATCGAGTTTTAACTGCAGACAGGAAAAGAAAACGGTGTCATTCACCAGCGCAATCCCGGAGCTAATCGAGGAGGCCATGGCTCAAGCGCAAGTGCTTGCGGCCGTGTTGTGTGGCGGTGCTGATGCAATATGACGTATAGAACTACGATAAACCTTCGAAAGCGAGCAGACAAGATGGCGGAGCGCGTTCACGCATGCGAAGACGCTAGAAGGCGGATATGGTCGTTCCCAGCAGAAAGGCGAGTACAGACAGCCAAATCGGGACCGTGCAAAAGCGGAGAATGCATGCAAAGACCATGAGGGGGAGAAAGATCGTCAGCCGCTCAAGCCGAAAGAGCAAACGGAGAGCAGAAACGCGAATACAGCTTCGTTGGGAAGTCAGCTCCCCTATGCATGATGCGGCTTAACCAAATTAGTTCTAGTTTTCTTCTTCCAAAGTGCTCCTCTCGAGCATCTAGTGTCTGGAATATGAAGGTAATTGATATGCTCGTGGAAAGTGCTTCTGCTTTATTTGTCATTGCAGGGTCACATTGTAGTAATATAAATACGAATATAATTGATATGCTCGTTGTCAGCGCTTTTGATTTGCATGTCACTGCAGAATTGCGTTGTGCAGCGCGTCTTTTATGCAGCTGAACTGCTGCGCGATTAATATGCAGCTACTGTATTGCGCTCAAAGGATCAGAGGGTGCGCCTCCCTTTGTGTTTTTTATTTACAGTGAAATCCGTGACGAGATCACAGCAACGGTCGATTTAGTCGAGTATTTGTCCGCCACCGCCGCCTGTGCCGCTGGTGTCTCTAACCGCTATCGCGCGAAATGAGAAAAAAACATCGAAGCTGAAATGGCATTGAAATGGGATTGATTAAAAGGGCCACGCCTGTGCTTGAAACTCCTTTGCGAAAATACACCAGACCGGCGTCATCTCTTTCAAGGAATCGCGTTAACATATCCAACATAGCGTGGTAGAGGAGTAAAATAACAACCAGGCGTCACACAATGAAAGTCGAGTCGAGTCGAAAAAACACAATGAGAATTGTGTAAACAGAAGGTGATCTAAAGCTTCCAAACCATTACAAAGGACTCAGTCATAATCCTTCATCGTCATGAGCCGCAGCCGCAACAACGTGCACATAATGCCTTAGAGATGTGTAACGGTGTCCCACTTTCCTGCAGAATGGCATGTCATTGATGATGCAGATGATACAGATTGATGGTACAGATGAATGGCATGTCATTGATGATACAGACCCATCACTGTGACTGGTATTTTGTGTAAGCTTTTTTAAAACATGTCAGAATTTTTAACGTAGTCGCATTTATCGTAGGAAATAACGCTTTCAGAGCAGTCGACATGGTTTTAGCAAACACTACTCACGCAGAACCCGACCACCTCTGTTTACTAACGGCTGATTTTCAGCATATGACACACGTTCTGATATGAACAGTATTAACGCGATAGCGTTAGAGAGCTCGTGTCGCAGAAATTCCGGTGTCGGCGTCGGCGACGGCGTCGTTGGTTCTGAGCGAAAAATCGTCTGCGTCGGAAAATCAAGAAAGATGCAAATAAAATAAACAATAAAAATATTCGCTGCCAGCTAGGATCGAACCCGGGCCGTTTGCGTGGCAAACAGGTGTCCTACCACAAAGCGACGATGTTACTTGCAAGTGCTTCGGGATAAACACTACATAAATGCCATGTAGTGGAAGGAGTCTCCTTAACGCATTAAATGCCGCATGGCAGAAGCGCACAATCGCGCAAGGCGACGTTTAACTGCATCAACTGTTTCAGTGCGATTTTCGTGTGTGAAAAAAGCCGGCAGATCCCATGCATTGTGGGAATCGATGTAATGCGAAGCAGCCAGCAAAGATCTGCATACATCCTCTTGTATGTCATTGAGGAAAATGCGTGTCATGGTTTTCATGTTAACTCCTATTATTTATGTTCGTCACACAGTAACGTCGCGCAATACCAACTTCGGGGTCGATCGAGCTAGAGAAACGGCCGCCAGCGCCCCATGAGCGTGGCACGCAAGTCATGCTGTACATGACATACGTGTCATTGTTAGCTCGTGTTATTTATGTTCCTCACACGGTCACGTCGCAAGATACCAATTTTGGTGTATATCAAGCTAGCGAAACGGCCGACAGCACCCCGTGAGCGTGGCACGTAAGTCATGCTGTACATGACATGCGTGTCATAATTTTCATGTTAACTCGTGTTTTTATGTTCGTCACACAGTAACGTCGCGCAATACCAACTTCGGGGTCGATCAATCTAGAGAAACGGCCGCCAGCGCCCCATGAGCGTGGCACGTAAGTCATGCTGTACGTGACATGCGTGTCATGATTTTCATGTTAACTCGTGTTTTCATGTTCGCCACACAGTCACGTCGCGCAATACCAATTTAAGGGTAGAGCAAGCTAGCGAAATGGCCGCCAGAGCTCCATGAGCGTGGCACGTAAGTCATGCTGTACATGACATACGTGTCATGATTTTCGTGTTAACTCGTGTTATTTATGTTCGTTATATAGTCACGCCGCGTAATACCAATTTCGGGGTAGATCAAGCTAGCGAAGCCGCCGCAAGCGCCCCATGAGCGTGGCACGTAAGCCATGCTGTGCATGACATGCGAGTCATGATTGTCAAGTTAACTCGTGTTATTTGTGTTCGTTACACAGTCACGTCACGCAATACCAATTTCGGGGTAGGTCAAGCTAGCGAAACCGCCGCCAGCGCCCCATGAGCGTGGCACGTAAGTCATGCTGTACATGACATGCGTGCCATGATTTTCATGTTAACTCATGTTATTTATGTTCGTTAAACAGTCACGTCACAAGATACCAATTTTGGTGCATATAAATCTAGCGAAACCGCCGCCAGCGCCCCATGAGCGTGGCACGGAAGTCATGCTGTACATGACACGCGTGTCATGATTTTCATGTTAACTGGAGTTTTTATGTTCGTCACACAGTCACGTCGCGCAATACCAATTTCGAGGTAGATCAAGCTAGCGAAACTGCCGCCAGCGCTTCATGAGCGTGGCACGTAAGTCATGCTGCACATGACATGCGTGTCATGATTTTCATGTTATCTCGTGGTATTTATGTTCGTTACACGGTCACGTCGCAAGATACCAATTTTGGTGTATATAAAGCTAACGAAACGGCCGCCAGCGCACCACGAGCGTGGCACGTAAGTCATGCTGTGCATGACATGCGTGTCATGATTTTCATGTTAACTCGTGTTACTTATGTTCGTCACACAGTCACGTCGCGAGATACCAATTTTGGTGTATATCAAACTAGCGAAACGGCCGCCAGCGCACCATGAGCGTAGCACGTAAATCATGCTGTACATGACATGCGTGTCATGATTTTCATGTTATGACTTGTCATTTATGTTCGTCATACAGTCATGTTACGCCATACCAATGCGACCAGGAGAGCACAAATTCGTAGGCGGCTAGATAGATAGATAGATAGATAGATAGATAGATAGATAGATAGATAGATAGATAGATAGATAGATAGATAGATAGATAGATAGATAGATAGATAGATAGATACGCTCAAAGTCGCAGAAGTTCGCTAAGAAATGCTTCGCATTTAAAACTTTAAAGTAAACAGACATGTGAAGACCAACTTCACATCTTTCGCACTCCCATCGGCCCTCGGACTTGTTGCTGTGTGCCTTGCAAACTAAGCACAGCCTTGAGGGATTCTTTATTTTGTTCGGCAGGTGTCACGACCAAATTTAGCCCATTCGGAGATTTGTAGGCGTATTGGCGAGGCCATAAAACTAAGTATTTTGCGCGACGCTATGCTTCAAAACAGCCGGTATGGTGCACCCATCGCCGCTAAAAACACAACTTGCAATCAGCTCCAACAATTGACAACTATGTCCATCTAGCGGAAAACATCAAAGAAACAGCAAAAGTTAGATAATGTGCTGCCATCTGTGAGACATTGTGAAAAACATGTCTCTTCTACGGAAGTGGCCACGCTGCGCAGTTTGCTCATCGAGGAGTACCGGCGGGACATTCATGTCAAGTAGTTGCTCTCATGTCATGGTTCTCTTGGCGACGCTTCTCGAGCTCAAAGTTCTGCGTCATTTTGGCGTCGTTGACGCCTTTGAGTGGCTTCCCGCGCTCGAAGTTGGGTATCCATATCAAGGCGACGACGCTTCATTTCAGCTTCTCTGGCTCTCAGCAAGGCATCTTCATGGCGTTGTTGGCGTTTGACCTCCGTTTGACACCACGTCACGCGCGTGCGCGTGCGTGTGTAGCAACACACATTGTAAGTATGCACTTAGTGGTTGCAGTGCGCACTAGGGGCCGGATTTCGCTATGGCGTTCAACGCTTAAAGGCGAAGCTTAAGGGTCCCCCAAGTTTTCTCCCTTGATTTACAAAAAGCCTTCCGTACCATTTCGCATTGTTCGCTTTTATTCAAAATTAGCATGCTAAATAGTGGCACAAAATTATTTAAGCCTATACACGCTTTGGATATAACAAGCCAGCATGAAATTGCTAAAGGTATAAACTCAAGCTCTTGTCGGATCCGTCATCAGAGCTTTATTGCACCGCTGCATCAACAATTGGGCTCATATGGCGATGATTTTGTCCCCTACCACGCAATAACTAACCCTCACGTTTCTTCTCAACTTTAGTCTGATCTTTACAACATTACTTCTTGGCGTTGATTCCGGCACATCAAAGCGGATTCTAGCAAATGCAGTATGAAGAATCTGTTTCGAAAACTACATACTGAGCTACTCCGGCTTATTCGAATCTAATTCTCAGTTTTGATCAGAAAATACTTACAACCTTCATATGACACTCCCGTATTATTAGGTCAGAACTCAGCTCGGCTGTCCTTACGTTTAAAACTCATTTATGAAACGCATCTCCCGTCTAAACTTAAGTAGGCTTTTCAATCGGGATCATCACGCTATGCATTTGTGAACGCACTAAAGTCATGATCCAAACTAGTTAGTCTTTGTTTCATAGTGCTACAAGTAATTCCGTGCCC
>NC_051183.1:114581626-114681625 GCF_013339695.2 Rhipicephalus sanguineus
AATCTTATAGTCCGTATATAGACACTTTTTAAACGCTTATCCCTTCTTGTGAAGCCTCACCCCCTCGCTATGCTTCACGAACAAATCAGGAGGGGCGAGCTGGAGAGGTGGGGCTTGACAATGAAGGAAAGGAATGTACTTGCTTTGTCCACCGGGATTATATTTTGTGCATTTATATGTTTCCCTTTTTTCCCGCAAGGATGTACGTGTTATTTGTATGTCCGAGTGTATACACGTGTTTTTCTGGCTACTCATTTTTTTTATTTTCTCTTTTTATTTTTTTCTCTCTCGACCTGCTCGGAGGAGGGTGCTTTAAAATCTCAGCGAAGGCTCGTAAATTTTCCCTTCACCACTTCAGCCACGTGCATCTTCTTGGCGTGAACGTAACGGCAACGCATGCAATGACCCCCACAGGTAAACACCATGTGCGCTACAAGCTTTTATTTCGTTCAAACAATAATATTCATGGAGCTGCGGACACGGACAACGGGCGCCAGCTAACGGTGAGTGTACTGCTTTCGTAGGTACTAATTATACAGCTTTAGCTGGGCGTCTGCAACAGCTCTGCGGAAGTTATCTGCCAGCCATTTCCAACAGCAGCCTGTGTCCGCGGGGCTGTTGCGGATGCCCAACTAAAGCTGTCAGTTAACGATTTGTGACCGTTATGCGCGTTGCTGTACAAGCTCCCATAAAGTGAGCGATGCAGACAATTATCAAGGGTCATTTCTTGTTGATCGCACGTTGTGTCTGCACTACTGAAGGTACAAGATGTAGTTTTGAGATGCACTTTCGTATACTTCATAATAACATTTCCATCAACCTTGAGTCTGCTGCGCGCTTCCGCGCGTGGCAACGTGAAAAAAAAGGCTGTGTACAGAACGCTGAGACGCGCTATATATAATGGTTTTGGTTGGCTTAAAGACGGTAGTTTGAGGTGCAGATATAGTGCGGTGGCTTCCAGAACGTACGCGGTAGTCATTCAAGTTGGGCACGCCTCGCCGGTAAGGCGAAAATGCTAGACTTTCGACGGCGGCCGCAACAACGAGCGCTGTCGAAAGTCTAGCACGGCGGCGCCCGTTGTTGCGGCCGCCGCCGTGCACTTTTTTCGTTCGTTTCTGTTTGCTGTTTTCATGGTTTGCCAACATCTGCGATCACACTAATAGCCCCGAGAACGAACACTGGTGGCGCGGAAGTCGCGGCGATGTGACGTCACGGCAAGGACTCGCTTGCTCCGCGTCCGAGGATCGCCTTTTTCTGTGCCCTCCGCGTACCCGCTCTTTCGCGATACGGTGGTAATTACTGCTCATTCTTGCGATGCAAATCTCCCAAGGTAGAAGGTAGATGTTTACACTACTAACGAAAGTTTATTAAGCTGTAGAAAGTTTGGATAATACAGCTTATAATAGGCGAATTCCCGTCAGAACGGAAGCTTCACCGTGAAAATTGTGATGCACGACAGCAAGACATTCGTTGTTTTCACCGCGTACTCCAAGACATCGGTGCTAATAAAATTTACTCTAATGGTTCCAACTTCATTACAACGTGGCGTAGACATAATAGTTATAACACGCGTCCCGAAGATTACAAATTAAATTAGGACGTTTTCAATTCACTAACTACATTGCGGCTTATCGTAGAGGTTATGTCTGCCTTTGCAGATTATCCAGGTGATTTGACAGAATTGCGCTTTCTGCTACGGAAGATTTTAGATGAATATGTCTATCGTAAAGAATCACTTAATACATCTGGGAAATTAAACAAAATAATACTGCCACGCACATAATGGATTCAGAAATTCCGAGGTGTCAGTATACTTGGATTATGTAAACATTTCTTCTCAAAACTCGTCTGTGATCATGTGGCCGTATGCCCTGATTTGCACGAACTGCCGGTCCGATCAGCCGCCAGGGCACAAGCGGTAATGTTAAATTCTCGTGGGAGTACTGCTGATAACAATCGTCTGCAAAACAAACGCCTGAAAGTCGAAATGAGCGTTTTGAACTGCTACGTTTGTAAAACATGCGGTCAGTTACCGCTCACGGCGTGCCCCTGACTGCCGGAGGATGTGCTTGGGTGTCGGGGCAAGCTGGCGCAGAACCGTGTTTATTCTGGAACCAAATTTTGAAGCGATTTCTCAGAAAAGAAGTATTTTCATTCGTGTATAACCAGTGCCTGTTGCGATACGAGGTTCCCGCTGCCTTTTGCGTGAAATTTTGTTTTCGTTGCGAAGTTTGAACTAAACACTCGTGGCAGATGTGTGTACAATAACGGTGTGTTCAACAAATGGTGGTTTTAAATACAAATAATGTGTGTGTTTTGCTTATTGCCAGAATCCCGGATCACTTCTCCCGCCTCTTCACTCCATTTGACAGCCACACTCGGGGAAACGAAAGTGCCGCTCTGGTTTGGCGCCTCACCGCTCGTGATGCGAAAATCAACAACGGCGTTCGCCCTGTCAACGAGGCAGTCGGTGCTACATTTCTTTTGGTTGGACAAGACGACGTAGGAAAAGAGGTGAGTGGCACCCACGCAAAGGAGCCTAAACCATATTCGTTTGTTGTTTAAAAGAGGCTCAGATCATCTTGTGCTGCAAGTTTGTCGCCAAGTGACGTGTTACAAACGGTACTATGTACAAGTTGTGTTTTACACGATAACGGCAAAAAACTTGGTTCCTTACCTTACGTGTTTACAATTGTTTTGTTGTGAGCCTTCATTGGGTCTATGTGAACCACTTATTTTGTAGGTTTTGCAAACCTTTACTGCAATTTCATTTTCTCATCATAATGTCACGTGCTGCTTTTCAGATACAGTTTTTCATGGTGCTCACGCTGAACAGGAGCGACAGCCTAGCAAGCCACAAGTCTGATGCCACCAGCCGTCACCACTTTTTGATTTATTCTTAGGCATAAGGAATAAAGATTGAAACATGATGCCCATTTCTGCAGTTTTTCGTGCACTATATGACACTATGCACATCAGTCACACATTTTAGTTGGCTATACTCAAAGAAGCATGTAAATGAGGTATACCCAAACTTCTTAACTAGAAATCAAAGACCATCTTTTCGAGCTTCCTCTATATTTTTGCTGGAAAATATGTGTTGTTTTGACGAGTATTATGAAAACAATGCTAAAACTGAACTATTCTTCTTTTGCAGTCTATGGGCAGAACGGCAAGTATTATTGGACTTGCTTAAAATGAATACTCCACTATTTTCAACAGTAGTCGCGCAAAATAGAACAAGGGTCAAATGAGCAGCATAAAATACTTGTGGAGTCGCTTGGCGCTTCGGTGTGGGCCACTTGACCCCCGAAAGAGTGTTACCGGCAAGAGTCGTCTGACTCCCTATAAGTGGTAACGTGATCCTTCGGATGAGAGTCTTTCCACTCTTCTTAGAGGGTCAGGGGACTCTCCTAGAGCGAGCCGACCCTGACCCACCAGCAACCGTCCTCGTCTTCGTCTTTCACTGGCGCTCCTGTCCGCGCTCTATTCATTGTACAATATGAAGAATGTAAAGTGGGCGAAAACGTAACTTGCCGCGGGCAGGGACCGAACCAGTGACCTTCGAATAACGCGGCCGATGCTCTACAACTGAGCTACGGCGGCGGTCATGATTCGTCCACTTTATGGGGTATATATGTGCATTTAAACCTAGGAGTGTTAGTGAGCGCCCATTGCAGTCATTGCGGCGAGTGTGGAACGCTGTTTTTCTGCCTGATAGGCAGAAAAAGATGGTAGTGTGATGAAAGTGTGATGGCAAATGTGATTGCAATTTCATCTTAATATCCACCCTGTCATATATAAACCTTAGCATAAGTTATTCGGTGCTTTTTATTTATTCTTTATATTTATCACTGTTTTCGGACAACTCTCACCAGAACTTTAGATGGTGCTCTGGAAGATAAAAGAAAAATGCCACTGGGTGCCCTTGTCGCACGAAAAAAAAAAACCGTGAACCGATGTTCCACTGTCCGCGAGTTGACAGCGATTGAATATCGCCACTTTGCAAATCGTAAGTGCCATGAAAAACCGCGCCATAGAGAAATATACTTTACGTTAAGAGCAGCCATCCGAGTCTCTTTGGTGGTGCGCAAGAGAGGGTCTGACCATTCGCCAAGGAGGCATGACCGATGGTACCACTGCCCATTTTCAACTCGAAAACGGGGTACCGGCGAGAGCACAGAAACACGTATACACAAGAACGCGTTGCACACGGACGAACGCTGGACTTTCAGCTGTGCTTTATTGGAAATTGCATTGCCGCACAAGAATTCCCACGCATGCGCGTTGTCGTCACTTCCCACGACACGTGACACTTCAAACTTATTTTTTCCGCTAAGTATGCACGCTATTCAGAAAATGTAGCCGGTGTTATGTCGGTCAAACTGGCCGATGCTTGAATGCTAGTTTATAAGAGCACTTGGCCAATTTGAAAGAAAGGCCGGAAACACATTTAGCAATGCATTGTGCGAGTTGTTGTTCGGGTTCGTGAAGTCCTTTGTGTAACCAAGCTGTTGTTTTGTATACTCATCCTAATCAGACAAGAAGACGCTTGGCAGATTTCTCGACTTCAAGACATCTGCCAGTCATCCATCCGTAGCGCTGAATGATAACGAAATTGAATGCTAAACAAGATGTGATAGTGCAACGCGTTTGTTAAAGGTTTTATTGTTCTTTATGTAAAGGAATACAATATGCCGTTCTGCTCATGCGCATTGACTATGAGGGGCCTGTAGCGAGTTTATATTGTGGTTTCTTATTGAACAGAGGTAAGTTGATGGTCTGCGCTGGTCCTTGTGAACTTTTCATCTGTGTCTTCGTGTTGCGTGCGCAAAATTATTATTAGGCATGTAAGGCTTTCGCCTTAAAAGTTACACCCATGGCTTCATCCATACATGGACAGTAACACCTAAGGGAACGTGTAGGTCCTTCCTATTTTTCTTCTATACCGAGTCCGGCTTTCGCCAGGCACTTACAGATCTTTCCGATTTCAGAATTTTTAAAACCATCGCGCTAAACAGCCCATGTCAAACGAAATCCGGTGTCCGTGTCGGTGTCCGCTCCGTTAGTTTACATTGCAAAAAAGGAAATTGGTGGAAATAAACAAATAAAAAAGAAATAGAAATCTTGGGTTCCAGTGCGAGTGGTACCGAGGCTTTCTGCGCGACAGACAGGTGTTTTTCCACAGACCCATTCAATTCCTTGAAACAGATTCGGATAGAGTATCGTATACAGACGTCCTTTAGTGCGACGAGTCCCGTTAACTTATGTGTTATTTCGTTACAAAAGCGTAGAAGCGCACCAGCCATCGGACCATGTGAATTGCCCAACGAGTGGATGGTTTAGAGGTCCACCCATTACAAATAACTCAGGCATAATGTGTCATCATCATCAGCAACAAAAGCGTCAAGAAAGCGCGCAGCAGCGCATACTGCCACACGGACGCGCAGTGGGTTCTTCGCTAATTCGTAATGTGATGAACTATGGTGCAAGTGGGCACTTCGCAACTGCATCTGCCGCAGGCATGCGTTCTAGGAGGGTTTAAAAGAGCCAATGTTACGTCCACAGACTTTCCTTTTGGCGGCGCTCGGTTGAGGGGTCTACTGGAAAGCAAATAGGAAGATGATGCGAACGGGTCACGATCACGCCATCGCGTTCTACCCTTCAAAGCTAAACTAATGCGTCCTCAAGTATACATCAGAACTGTTCGACTTCAATTATTCAGAGTTTATTCATATATACATCGCAAAACCGCCTTAGTTAGTCCCGTATCATTCACTGTGCAGCTACCACCGGGTCACGTGCAGTAGTAAACGTAGTAGTGAATTGGTAGCTATGACGTGCATTGCTAGGTTACAGGCCGTAACACGCACGAAGAATTCGAAGATACGTTGACGAATTCGCCCCTAGTAAATGCTTTCGCCAAATGCAGCGTGGAAAAAACAGATGTACTGTAAATTGCATCAAGGTAGCATTGCTTGTACTGTAATTTTATCGTCATAGAGGCGCCGTCATGAGCCAACGAAACCCCACAAGCTCGCCAGCGCGGTCTTTCGCATTGCAAAAGCTCCGAATAGCACGTGGCGCTACAGCTTTATGATTATTTGATAGTGTTGGTTGGTTGGCTGGTTGATCCTTAGTAAACTGGCGCAACCCACCGCGTGGCATTGGCCATTAAAAGGGCGGTGCGTTGTTATATAAATAAAATTCTTTATATTCTAAGATTGTTTAGAAATACATAACTTTTGAAATAAGAATAAAACGGAAAGGCAGCCCAGTTGTTTGGGCTGCATAATGTTAATTTTGAGCACGCAATACGAAGACACAGGCGTAAAGTTCACAAGGACTGTGCTGGTCCCTGTGAACGTTTCGTCTGTGCCTTCGTGTTTGGTGCGCAAAATTATAATTTTGAAATAACCTATTAGCTTTATTAGGAAAATGAAAAGAAACGAAATTAAGAAGAAAAGAATAGAAGCTGAATATATATAACCTTTACATTCAATTCGCTACGTCTCACGTACGAAATCACATGCGGCATCGCCAACGTTCCTGTGGCTAAAACTCAGCAAAGTAGCGCCGAAGGAAAGGACAGCCGGAAGCGATAAATTTAAACCCATCCTTCGAAGGGGTTCTTCTAGAAGTCCTTTTTTCGATTGGTAAACAATCTGCATGTTAAGAAGAAATGATGCAGCGATTCACTCTTATTGCAATGGATGCATAAAGGTCCCTGCACAAGACCAGACCTGTGAAGGTAAAAGATCAGTGGGGGACTCGGCAGCGTATTCTCTTAATCGATATTTCTGCTATTCTGGTGAAGCACCATCAATTTTTTCAAGTATAATTAAGTATAATTAAGATTTTTCCGAGTATAACTCAGATGCTGACGAAGCAGGCTTAGCTAAGTGATCCGACTTGGCGAACTTCTCAAATCGCGCCGCAGAGACAAACGCCAACGTCGGCAATATAGAAATTATGTTGGATCTGCGTCGTTGATGGTGCTTGTGTGTCGCCATCGTCTTTATGCAATTTTTTTCAATTCCGGTGAGAATATCCACGTGTTGGCAAGGCGGCGTTATTGCCGCCAAAGGTCGTCTTGCTAAAAAAAGATGCATATTATTAGGAACCCGCCAGTGACTGAAATGAGCAATTTCATTGTTTCTTGTCCATTGCAAATCCCGCATTCGTCAATTGCACAATAGGGGCAGTTATGTTTTTCCTTGTTCGTTTTCTCCTTGGTGTTGGTTGAAGTCCCGTCAAGGAGATGATCGACGTCGATGAAGCAGGAGGCAGGTTCGAGGTAATAAAAACTTGAAGGTATATTGCAGCGAAATATTTACAGTCATATGTACATCTTGCCGAAGTACACTGATGATAACATAGACATCAACAGCGCGTTACTCTTCTACTTAACGTTTCTTAGGTTAGAGCCTAGAACACTGTTACTACATACGAAGAACCGCGTCTCACTGTTCGGCCACCGAGTGGTTACGGCCCAGACAAAAGTTGCATCGTACGGAGTCTTACTGATCGATCAGGTAAGTGATTACAGCCTAGACTGAAAGGAAACGAATTCCGTCCAGTCTTAAGTACCTTGCGGTAAACAAAGAAAAGGGGAGGTGGCCACTGGTGGTCCGCCTCAACATTTCCTTATCCAATCCGTTTATTCTCAGAATAAGCCACTCCCTATTGGGCTGTCCCTAATCTCGTCAGCAGTGTCTTTACAGTGCAGACAGGCGTTTTGGCACTCTTTCCCATCATGACTCTCTCTCTCATTATCCCACGCTTTCAGGGATTCTCACGGTCGAAATACCTCGGTATCTTAGCCCTGGTGCATTCACGCCATTTTCCCGCACTCATCGAGCTGGACCCACGGGGCCAGTTAAACTGTTCCGGGAAAGAAAAGGCGTTTGCATGTCCTGCCTCCCACGCATTCGGACCTTGCATTGTTGCGAAAGCACATGTCGGTCGTTAAAGTGTCCCCTCGAGCGACGGCGGAGGGCAGGAGATGTTTGCCCGCCTCATCTTCCCACGCGTTCGGGCCGCTCTTCTCCAAGCCGGCCTCTGAGAAGAGAACATCGCTTAACCGCAACCGCTGCGGGCCGTCGGGGTAGACAAGCTGCTCAAAGGAAGCCGTTTGCTTTCCATTGATAATTGCACAGCCAAAGACCAGGCAGAGAGAGAGCCGAGAAAGAAGCTTTCTACGACGTACAGTGCCGTGCCGTCCCGTCTGCAGGATTGACTTATGAGCGGCAAAACCTAACACGTCCTTCCTAAAGAGTACGCTGGGCTGTTTTACGCTCAGTGATACGATAAAGCACTGCCGCGATTAGGTCGCTGGACTTTCTAACCATACAACAGTCTACACAAACATCAAACACAATTGCAAGACAACAAGATAGGAGAATACAAGAAACGTAAACAAGTGCACGCTAAACAATCAAGCACACCTTTGCTGTTTCACACAGTATGATCACTAATGTCTGTTTCTTGAATTGACAATCACACAGTCAACAATATACAGCAGCAAGTGGGCAGGAACATTCACGTCCCCCCCAGTTGGCATGGCACTGTTATTCTGATGGCTTCCATAAACTACTCTGGAGCGTAGGTAACGCATCCGCATTACCGTTACATACGCCCTTCCGATGTTGTACTGACACACGATATCACTGTAAAGCCAGCGCCCATCTTGTCAATTTCGCCCCGTGCGGAGTCGAAGTTGAAAGGTACGACAGCGGATTGTGGTCGGAAACGACGTTTCCTATGGCACCGAAAAGCCAGTAGTTAAAATTCTTTAGGGCCCATACGAGTGGCGGCGGACACATGCTTCTCAGTCCCAAGCTTTCTCCGACTTAGTGCAAATGCAGAAAGTTCGAAAGTGGTGGCCTTGTGTGCCAGCGAAAAGCGACGAGATTATCAATTTTAACCAGATGCCCGACCTATGAATTGAACCCAGGCATTATGCGTTGCAATCGAATATCCTACCGAAGAGTCACAGCGTTGCTTGTACTTCGGACAAAACCCTGCAGATTCGGCATGTCCGACGAGAACTTGATCAATGTAATACTGCGTAGCAGAAGTGCAGATTCGCACCAATTGCCGAAGGATGCGAAGTGCACAACGAGCGAGCCGTTTAAAACTTCGCACCCGTCCCACAGAGACTCAGACAAAATTCATTATCTTCATCATCCACAGCGTTATCAAAGTGTGTAGCTTTAGTGTACTAGAATATTTGGGTGGCGCAACCAGCTGCCGTGGAGCGGCCCATTTTGTGTAGAAAATAGCGGCGGCGCTGCAGTCGACTACTCTTGAAAGTGCAAAAATGTTCCAAAAGACGGGTGAGTTCATGGCTAAAAATATACTCCGTCTTAACACAACTAAGTATAACAAAAACTACACAGACGTTTCGCCACCTATGTGGGTGGCATCCTCAGTATGCACTGGCACCCAATGAGCGGAGGTCATCCAGTCTATTTCTAGTCTCGTATGTCTCTGTACATATCCGGTAGGGGGTCACGGTTGTTTTTGCACGCCGACCTGTCGCGGCGGATGAACCACGACTCGAGAAGCTTTCTCTTTCCCCACCTTTGTTCTCGAGCTAGCGTCGTCGCATTACTGAAGTCGAAGGCATGCCCCGCTGTCCAGCAGTGTTCGGCGAGTTCGGTCTTGGAATTTGTGGCATGGTTGCTTTGGCGACGTCCCCTTTGTGCTCTTTGAGTCTCGTTGACCGCTTCCTGCCTGTTTCGCCGATGTATGTGGCGTCGCAGTCCCCGCACGGTACCTTGTAAACGACCCTGCTTTGATCATTCGCAGGGGTGTGGTCTTTGGGCTTGGTGAACACGTTTCCCAAGGTAAAATGATGTTTGAAAACGGTTTTAATGCCCAGCAGACGAAGTGCTCTCCGAACAGAGTCTGACACACCCTGAACGTAAGGAATGGAAACAATAGATGTGTTTTCTCGCGCCGAACTCGATCTTCCGCCTCGCATACGTTTCAGGGTGTCGTTGATAAACGTCCTCGGTTAATGCCTCTGTTCCAGCGCACCGACCACATTTTCCATCTCATGTCGGCGCAAGTGCTGATCAGAACAAACAGCATCGCAACGGGACACGAAAGACCTCACGACGGACCTTTTGTGCTCGAGCGAGTAATGTGAGTGGAAGGACAAAAAACATCCGGTATCGCATTGTTTCCGGTACACTGTTGTTTCCACCTGCCATTACAAGCCCTGCGGACAAGCATATCCAAAAATGGCAAGGCATTTTCCTTCTCTACTTCATAGGTAAACTTAATGGCAGGATGTACGCCGTTTAGTGCCTCATGGAAAGCAAACAGATTAGCCCTCTTCAGGATGACGAAAGTTATCAACGTACCTACGGTACAGTTTCAACTGAAAACGTAGCGCCTCCAGCGCACGTGTTTCGACGTGCTCCATCACTAACTTGGCCATGGTGACCGAGACGACTTCCCCCGGCATCGCAGGCGGCTGCTTGCCGGTGCGTTTCAGAGGCAGCGAGATAAAAAGAAGAACGTAGAAATGAACGCTCCATCGCAACTGAACTACATTACCGTGCCGGCTACAAATAATATGCGCCGTGCGAACCCCTCGCAGACTCGGGTTCATTTTTTAGGCGTGAAGCTTCTTAGGATAGCGCCTCGAGGCCCTCACCCCCGCCGTCGAGGCTCCCTGCAACATAGATGCGGAACAGGCTCAAAAAGAAAATAGAACGCCGCGCGCGGCGCCAAGAAAAAAAGAAAAAAATGGAGGCGCGCGTTGCGCATAAACAAGGCGCGTGGCGCAAATAAACAGTTTCAAAACGTACATAGTCGGTTGCGTCCCATTTCTAAGGAGCTTGGCTCATATTTGTATTCGTGCACGGAACAACTGCTTATTTTTTAACGACGTGCAGAGTGATCGTACCTTGTCGTGCTGTGGTGAAGCGCGACAACAATGTAGTTCTAGAAGACACTGTTGTTAACCTGCCGTTTCTTGAAATTTGCTCTATGCATTGCTTCAACTTGCACGCAACGTATACACCGTTAAGCTCAGGGAATTCAGGACCTGCTGGCCAACCAGTCCCAACTGCACAACTGCCGGTAAGCTGGGCTGCCACCGTATCTCCTAGTGCCACACCGATTGCTCAAAATCTAGAATATCAGAGAGTCGCTGAGGGAAACCGCCTCCTAAAAGCTAGCATGGCCGAGATTAAGCGAGGGCTGCCCGCTCTCAAGCACTCTAATCAATCAGAGTTAGCCGAGAACAGATCAATCTCAAACACCCCGGAACTGCCCGCACCAACCGACATTAGCGAAGAACTTGCGGGTTTAAGACAACAGATCCAACTCATGTTCGCAGCAATACATACGCTGAAGCGACAAGTACGCGAATCGATAAACTCATCAAAAATGAACCATCTGCACGAATGGAACGCTGATGGGATGCGAAGCAGCAGCGTTGCGCACGGGTGGCGTCACGGGTTGAACGGCGCTAACGGTGGTGCTGCGGTGAGCGCTGGAAGATTCGTTTGAAGCGAAACTCTGTGTAGCGTTTACTGGTGTAAATGTTTGTTTGAAACGCACACACGGGAGGCGAGCGGGCGTTGGAGCCGGCAGCTGCGGCGCTCCGGCGGGTGAGGAAGAGAGTGACGTACGCGCGCACCTGCGAGCGAAGCGTGCGAGGGGTGCGTGACGTCAACGCCCAGCTGCGGCGTGACCTACTTGGCACCGCTCCAACACCTGCGCCGAGGGAAGCGCGTGGCCTCGCGTTTGTGCGGACGGACGGACAGCGTTACACACGCTAAGCAAAGATCTGCTACGCATCTAAAGCAGCTTTCCGAAAGCGCAGTATCGACAGTCCGGGCTCTCTGAACCGCCGTCCCAAAACTATGGAGACGATGGAGAGCGAAAGCACTAATCATGGCTAGTCTCGGAAACACAGTACCCGACAACCTCGAAGTGTGGCAATGGAATAGTCGCACACTGAAAAATAAACATGCACTCATAACACAATACATAGAATCTGCGCCAGCCCCGTCAGATATCTGCATCCAAGAAATTGGCAGTAAGATATTGAATCTAAGGGGTTACGATACACAGTGGAACCCCTTTGTCTCGCAAATTGCTACTTTTGCCAAAGAGAATGTTGCGATAAGTGTTAAGTACATTCCTGACTGTGAGATACAACATCAGATGATCACGATATGGCCGCATAA
The DNA here is from genome assembly GCF_013339695.2 of Rhipicephalus sanguineus. Classification (NCBI taxonomy): domain Eukaryota; kingdom Metazoa; phylum Arthropoda; class Arachnida; order Ixodida; family Ixodidae; genus Rhipicephalus; species Rhipicephalus sanguineus. The sequence continues at coordinate 114,593,839 of NC_051183.1, forward strand.
AAGAAACCGAACAAAAACACTGATAAGGATTGTTAAAGGCCACATAAGGATAAACGAGTAGACTTCCGCCGCCTTGTGGATTTTACGGCACAGGAAGCTTTGACAGGGGACCAAATAATAATACTAGGTGATTTCAATGCACCACTCTCGCACTGGGGCTGCCCCAACGACACGTGTAAAGGGAAGTCTCCACTAGAATGTACGGAAGAAAGGGGTCTAGAATAATAACTTTCTCAGGAAAGCCGACGCGCATGGGCAGTAGCGTAGCAAGGGACACGACACCAGACCTAGCATTCACCAACGACCTGAATCGAACGAAATGGACAAACACAGGAGAAATTTTAGGCAGCGATCATTATATCATACCATTAGCAATTAATTCTCCCAAATTAAGAAGGACAACGGGCTCTGCCATATTAACGGACTGGACAGTCTTTAGGAAACAGAAAGATAGACCTCATCGGGAAGAAAACGCGAAGTCCTCGGCAGTATGCATTAGGGACATACATGGCAAAAAAAATCTGACACCCACAACTGAAACACTGGCATTGGACAGACATCTTTTACACTTATGGGAGGCCCGACGCAGTCTAATCAAGCGATGGAAGAGACAACGACACAACGGAAGGCTAAAAGTGCGCATTGCAGAGCTTGCGCAGAAACCAATGAGTACGCTTAAACGTTATACCATACCAACTGGAAACAATTCTGCGACTCGATGCAGGGAACTCTACACACGAAGAAGACGTGAGCAACCCTTCGTAGCATGATGGACCCTACGCCGACGCGAACTGCTACAAACAGAGCACTCAAACTTCTAGAAAACGAATATATGGGAACGGACACCCAGCTAACAGACACGCTGAAAGCAATCTACGTCGGCGCAGCAGTGCCCCAACCGCATGGTAAAACGGTCTACGAAGGGCCACCAAATGCAGAACTAGTACAACCTATAACGGTAGCAGAAGTGTACGCAGCCGCCCAACCGTTTAAGAAAAATACAGCCGCGGGAGCCGATGGCATCACGAATGCGATGATTCGCAACCTAAACGACAATACCCTCACACAGCTAACCAAAGTTTTCAACGAACAGGTCTGGGTGGAGGAAGGTGCCGTCCTGCAAGAGTGGAAAGAGGCAAATATTATATTAATACGGAAACATGGAAAACCAAGACACCTTCAGAACTTGCGCCCCATTTCACTTACTTCGTGCATGGACAGTTGTGTGAGAAAATAATACAAACACGATTAACAAACCACATAAAAAGCACAGACTTTTTCCCGATTCAGTGTTCGGATTCCGACCACATGTGTCAGCACAAGACGTTTTCCTGCTTTTAAAGGAAGAAGCACTAAATCCCCCGAACGGCAGTGATGACAAAATAGTCCTAGCACTATACATAAAGAATGTCTTTGATACAATAGCACATAGCCTAATTCTAGAAGAACTTCAGAATATTCAATGTGGAGAGCGTGTTTATCAATACATACGGTCTTTCCTGAGCAATAGAATGGCAACCATAGGCCTGGGATCAACTATATCACAACCATTTAGCATGCCAAACAGAGGAATGCCCCAGGGTTCAATTCTTTCGCCGCTACTTTTCAACATAGGAATCAAAAAGCTAGCGATAGTGCTAGGAGAAGCAAATGACCTAGGGTATGCGATTTACCCGGACGATATTACAATCTGGGCACATGAAGGTTCATACGGAAACAAACAGGATTCCCTACAGAGAGCTATCTCTAAAGTCGAGAATTCAGCGAAGAAGCAGGAATGGAATGCTCACAAGAAAAGTCCGAATTTATACGTATCCGGGCCCCGTATTTGAGAAAGCATCAACCAGCACACATAGAGCTACACCTAAACGGCTGGCCTATAAAATAAGTGAAAACACTGCGCATATTAGGTCTGTGGATCCAGGAGAACGGCAAGGTAGATCACACCTTATCCAACCTAAGGAAAACCACGAAAAGCATCGCGCGCATGATCTACCCAGTAACCGAAATAGGAAAGGTTTTACCGAAGATGAAACAACGAGGCAGTGCAGGCTTTTGTCATAAGTCTCGTAACTTACGGCCTTCCGTTTCAAAAACTGTCAAACAGAGATTCCTACCAGGTAAATGCTTTAATACGCACAGCATACAAGAGAGCCCTAGGACTTCCACACAGTACAAGTAGCGAAAAACTTGAAGACCTGGGGATTCGTCACACATTTGAAGAGCTTGCCACGTCAGTTATTTTCGCGCAGCGAGAAAGACTCAACTCAACAGAGCAAGGCAGAGCATTACTATAAAAACTAGGGTATCCCTTGAGACCGCAACATTGCGGAAAACAAACACTTCTTCTACCCCATGAGGTCAGAGAACACATAATGGGATCCCCCGTTCCCAAAACATGAGTGTAAATTATCACGCAGGCAGGCAAGAGGCCAGGGCCAGGGCATTGCAAAAGGAGTTTGGTCACAATCGGGACGTGTATACACTGACGCCTGAGAATAGCCAAAGACAAATACACATTCGTAGCCACAAGTCAAAAAAGCACCATCACAGCTACCGTACGAACCACCTCAGTGAGCACGGCAGAGTCAACAGCAATAGCATTGGCCATACGAGACGCCGAATAGAAGACCCAAGACACCCTAGTCATCTCGGTCTCGCAGTCAGCATGTCGTCAATACACGATCGGAGCTGTATCAAAAATTACTTCGAAAATCTTAGGAACACACATGCAACAATATCACGCTATCATTTGGTGTCCTGCATACGCGTGGCTAGAGGGAAACGAGAGGGCAGGCAGTATAACTCGCGGAATCAGTATCCGGGCACCGATCGAGACTCTCGACGAACCTCCAGTCACCCCACGCGACATCTTGGAGGCACAAAGGAAAGAAAGGCAAAAATTCAGCCTACCACACCCCAAACTCGATATCGGACAGGCTAGGGACTGGCGCCGGTTACAAACAAACATGTTCCCCAATCTGCTAATTCTCAACAAAATCCACCCAACGCGGTACCCGGACACATGTCCTTGGTGCTGGGAGCGGCCATCTCTCACCCACATAACGTGGACATGTACAATCATGCCACCCGAAATCAATTCGCCCTTATTAGGGAGAAACCCATTCGAGAGGAAGTGGGAGGTCTGGCTTGCGAGATATGATCGGGAGAGCCAAGTAGCTCTACTCGATCAGGCCCAGCGAGCCGCAAGGCCAGTGGGGCCCGGATCTAGAGGACCCACCCACCTTCGCCCTAATTCACCTCAATTCAATAACGTTTTTACTACTACTACTACTACTCAGTGAATTCAAGTACTGCCCACGACGTCAGTGGAACGGCGAATTTGTCCAGGTCGTCAACGAAAGGGCTTGCTCAGAAAAAGACCACGATCGCACCCTCCCGTTTCACTATACGTTTCACCACCTTCGTTCGCAGTAGCAACTGCTGAACATTCGTCGGGCGATGACGCATTGACCTGCTCGATGCGACGTCGTTTCCTTTAACTGTGATCGTCAGACGCAAGCTGACGCCGTTTTGTCCGAGGCCGCGGCGCCGCTGTTTCCTTGGAGGGATATGACGGTGCATTCGGTAAAATCCTCGGCACAGCGTGAAATCGAATAGACGGCTTTTCTCTCAGCACTCGACCTTCCGCTCCGTTAATTGCATGCGTGTAGTCTCCCTCGATGAAGTGAGGCACAAAGTGATATTCACACACAGCGCAATCGGCACCGATCGGCTTGTCAAGTCGGCACAAATTTCTTTCCCACACAAGTTGCCCCTCTTTATCATTTGGAGTAGGGTAACTTGATGCGCGCAGAAAGCGCACATCGAGACACAAAACTGGAGCTTTAAAAAAATCACAGCATATCCATGGGGTGAATGATGATGAGTGGGGCGAAGCTACAGAGGGAATCATCTGTAAACCGTGAAACTCTTCCGTGAAATGCGCCCAGTACATAATATAAAGAGTGTGAAACATCGTGTATATATTAAACATCAAACTTTTATTGTACTGTTGGTTTACGTGGTCCCTTCATTATCACTTGTGATCGGTGAAATGCAAGGAAGAAGTCCGCTACCGAGCGAAAGAGCGCCAAGAGCGACCGCATTCCCCGCTCGCCCTGTGCGAATTAAAGGCAAGGCTAGAGGGAAGACAGGACGCGCGTTCCACGACGCGAGGTCGGTAGCATGCCCAACGAAAACCAACGGAACGCGATCGTGCAAGTGCTCCGGCTTCGCATCGCCTCATGGTTCCATTTAGCGTCCCAAAACCAAATATATTGCTCAAGGTGTGCCTTGCGTTTTTCGTAGAAATAATTTCTTTATCATGTACATTAAGACGAAAAGTTGAAAGCTCACTAGAGTGTATCGCCCGCAAAGTATGTCTTTTAGTGTGATTTAACTCTCGTACGGTAGGGTCCTCGCGCCGTTGCCGGTCCACCTCGCCCGTTGACGATCGGGCGAGGTGGCTACATACAACTGCTACTACTACACTTTAAGAAAAACATCTGGCGTTCTTTCGTTCTGCTTTTACAAAACATCTGGCGTCTTTCGTTGGTTTATTTCATCAATCAACGGCGTTTTGAACAAAATTTTTATTGTTTAATCACGCACAGGAGAAATCTCACCAGGCACTACCTTGGAGGTAAACAATGGCTGCTAATGGGAATGAGAGACAGAAGAAGTCGGCTTTTAGCTAACTCTTACACTTCTACTTCTACTAACGTTTCCTACTGGAACATGCCAACGGCTGCTAATGGGGAATGAGAGACAGAAGAATTCGGCTTTTAGTTAACGCGCACGCTGCGAATGTTTTATTGTTCAACAACACACAGGAGAAATCTCCCACCGGCACCACCTTGGAGGTCAAAGCGTAAGACTTGTTACGGACTACTACGATGACGACGATTACGAGGGACGAACGGGTGCCGCCTTAAGGAGCTTCGCCCCTAAAAGCGATGCTTTCGGCGTTGCTTCATGCGGGCGTACAGTCTTGCACATGAACGCTGTTCGTTTTTTTTTTTTGGCATTTAGGTCACTGATGCGCGGCGCAACTCACAGACGCGAACGCAAGCGAGTCGGAGCATGCTAACTTTGCTCGGCGCGGCCGGGCAAGAGGGGAGACGCACGCGTTTCTTCAATTGCGCGTGTCGCGTCCCCGGCCGTGTTCAAAATTATGCGACGCCAGCGCCGCCGCTACTTTCTTCAAAGGAGGGGACACCGGTTTGCAAGTTGCGCCGGCTTCGGTTGCACCACTCATAATATTCTAGTACACTCTAGTGTAGCTACACAGGTGCGCACATGCCTTAAAGGCGCGTAGTCCTTACTTCGCTACTTCGCGAAATGTTGAATTATGGCGTAGCGAGTGTTACGCATCTACACCTGCAGAGAGTTCACGGCGCGCAAAGGTATTTCTTCCCTCGAAAGATTGTTCAGGGGTCCATAGAGAAGCGACGCAAAGGCGAGCGAATGAGCAGGTGATGTGAACTGGACTCGGTAACGATAAGGTGTTCCAGTCTTAGAAGTTGAACATTAAGCTCTCTCCAGGTTTTAACGACTAAAGGATTAACACCGGGGTCGGTTAAGATCAAAACTCGTAATTCACAGTGGGTGCGGGCATCTAGCCAAGTTAACTTCTTTTCTTGACGCTCAGCTCGGTAGCGCAGCGGCTGATGTTCTCCCGGGTAACATTTATCCCATTTCCCTGGGCTTTTATATAGTAATGTCCAATAAGACATTCGGGGACTGGAGATGAAAGTGCGCGTAGAAACGAATTCCATGCGCTGTAAGCTCCAAGGCACATTGTGAACGATAATGCCACGCATGGCAATGCGTTCTCAGGGCCAAACGTCAATGTAACTTTTTCCAGTTACCGAACATGCAGGGGTAAAGCTTGCAGTGTGAACAGCACAGTATCGCAGTGGCAGGGCAATTTCGTTCGTTGCATACACCGGACTGCCCACTGTGAACGTGACCTAAAAAAATCGCTATTCTCCGAGAAATAAACGAACAACGCAGAACGTGAGTCAGAGACAAAAAACGTGTGTTCGTTTCCATGTAGAAATATAAAAAAAGGATGCAAAAGGCGCGATATCTCCATTACACAGTTATTGCGAGGGGCCTTTATTTTTTCTTTCGACCAAAAAGGTTGAAGGGAAGCGCAATCGTTTGGCATTCGAAGTTCTCCTTAGCACTGGTGTACTTAGTACGCAAGAACCTCATCACAGCTAGCATATTCTTCACCCGATTATAGCTGCCGCCAAATCCGAAACCCAGGGTCGCGCACGGTGCCATGTAGTCGAATTCCACATCGTAGGCAGCCAGGGCAAAGTTGAGCTCCAGGTTTTAACTGCTTGCCGTCACATGCCTGTAAAAGAAAAATAAGTGCGCACGTGTTGGAAAGGTTCTATAGCAGGATTTAAAAAAGTTCATGCAATACCGCGACTTTAAAATGTAATATTCTATTGGGGAAACAAAGCGAACATGGACAAGGACGAAGGTTGCATTTAGCACATTTTCATTACGGAAGGTACGCACGCTTGTTGCGTGTTAGAAAGCGAGCTGTTTTGTGGCAAACGCGTAATACAATGTGTCCTTGGCTTGTGTATTACACAAGCTTTTTTCCCAAACACTCCTAGGGTTTAATTGCGATAAGACAGAAGCACTGCTAACGTGTTTATAGGATATTTTGGTGCCGCATGGCTGAATAATCAATTGGCATGTTGTTCTTCGTGCTTCTCTTTTTGTACTTCGCGATGCTCCCGTGGAGCATGTGCATGTATTTTTGGCTGTACAGCTGTTTCCCTGTAACCCATTTGTCCCCAGTAGGGATATACTTGCCGAATGGCATCCGTATGTAGACACCCTATGTGGACAAACAGTGACTATGCTATGAATATTTTGTGAAATATAGGGAAGCCCTTAAAGTCGAGAAACGAAAGTTTCGGTAAGTGGAAATCCGAAATTGCAACGCGGTGACAACCAACATCTAGCTTCGCATTATATTTGTCGCGAACCCACGCCTGCACCTGTGAAAAGCCCATGACGACTGCACGGGCATGACCGGGCATTGTAGCGTAGTGAAACGGCCATGTTAAGTTATGACTGGCTGCCGACATGTAAAGACAGGGAGGTGCAATGATTGTGCAAGTAGATCGAGCAACAAATTCGCGAGATGGCGATCAGTGCCATCTCTGGCATAAATGACCAAACAAATATGGTCACGGTCATGTTCATATGAGAGAACATACACAGACAATACACCACCGTTGCTCCCAGCGCCATATGGTACGTGAGAGTGCTACGGACGGCAGAGCCCGTTGTTACCTGCATGGGCACGGCCTGAAGCTTCATCAAAATAAAGTTAGGGTCATGACTAGGGCGACTCGATGCTTTAACACGGTAGCGTTAAAGTACACGCTCGATGAAAAGTCTCTATGGTCAAAGTTAGAAAGAAATCCCCGCTAATTTTACAGATTTATGTCTCGAAAGTTTTGCTTAAGTCCGAGTTTAGTTCCTATTTAGTTTCGTTAAGGTTAATGACATTAAGCCCTATGTGTACCTCTCGAGGAATTCAAATGTCTTCGTTAAGTAGGGAACTTGGTAAAATCAGGATTCGTTAGATCAAGTTTTCACTGCAGACAGGAAAAGAAAACGGTGTCCTTCACCAGCGCGATCCCGGAGCTAATCGAGGAGGCCATGGCTCAAGCGCAAGTGCTTGCGGCCGTATTGTGTGGCGGTGCTGATGCAATATGACGTATAGAACTACGATAAACCTTCGAAAGCGAGCAGACAAGATGGCGGAGCGCGTTCACGCATGCGAAGACGCGAGAAGGCGGAGATGGGCGTTCCCAGCAGAAAGGCGAGTACAAACAGTCAAATCGGGACCGTGCAAAAGCGGAGAATGCGTGCAAAGACCATGAGGCGCTGAAAAATCGTTAGCCGCTCTAGCCGCAAAGGCGAACGGACAGCAGAAACGCGAATACAGCTTCGTTGGGAAGTCAGCCCCCGGTGCATGATGCGGCTTAACCAAATTAGTTCTAGTTTTCTTCTTCCAAAGTGCTCCTCTCAAACATCTAGTGTCAGGAATATGAAGGTAGTTGATATGCTCGTGGAAAGCGCTTCTGCTTTATGTGTGATTGCAGGGTCACATTGTAGTAATATAAATACGAATATAATTGATATGCTCGTTGTCAGCGCTTTTGATTTGCATGTCACTGGAGGATTGCGTTGTGCAGCGCGTCCTTTATGCAGCTGAAACTGTTGCGCGATTAATATGCAGCTACTGTATTGCAATGAAAGGATCAGAGGGTGCGCCTCAATTTGTGTTTTTTACAGCGAAATCCGTGCCGAGATCACCGCAACGGCCGATTTAGTCGAGTATTTGTCCCCCACCGCCGCCTGTGCCGCTGGTGTCTAACCGCTATCGCGCGAAATGGGAAAAAAATATCGAAGCTGAAATGGCGTTGAAATGGGATTGATGAAAAGGGCCACGCCTGTGCTTGAAACTCCTTTGCGAAAAGACACCAGACCGGCGTCATCTCTTTCAAGGAATCGCGTTAACATATCCAACATAGCGTGGTAGAGGAGTAAAATAACAACCAGGCGTCACACAATGAGAATTGTGTAAGCAGAAGGTGATCTAAAGCTTCCAAACCATTACAAAGGACTCAGTCATAATCCTTCATCGTCATGAGCCGCAGCCGCAACAAAGTGCACATAATGCCTTAGAGATGTGTAACGGTGTCCCACTTTCCTGCAGAATGGCATGTCATTGTAGGCGTAGTGAGGAACTTGTAACTGTACATGTTCTAGTTGACCCGACCGAGTTTAGAGTGTGCTCTAGTGACATTTCCAGGTTTTTCAGTGACTGTGCTGCTAGGTACGCTTAGACCTGGCGTTTTTTTTTTCAGAGTTATGGTAACATATTTCCATGCTTAAGCGATTGGAAGGTAGAAAAGTTGATTTATGAGCTAAATCAGGCTACTCCTATATAAGTCTTCATGATACAGACCCATCACTTTGACTGGTATTTTGTGTAAGCTTTTTTAAAACATGTCAGAATTTTTAACGTAGTCGCATTTATCGTAGGAAATAACTCTTTCAGAGCTGTCGACATGGTTTTAGCAAACACCACTCACGCAAAACACGACCACCTCTGTGTACTAACGGCTTATTTTCAGCATATGACGCACGTTCTGATTTGAACTGTATTAACGCGATAGCGTTAGAGAGCTCGTGTCGCAGAAATTCCGGTGCCGGCGTCGGCGACGGCGTCGTTGGTTCTGAGCGAAAAATCGTCTGCGTCGGAAAATCGAGAAAGATGCAAATAAAATAAACAAAAATATTCGGTGCCAGTGAGGATCGAACCCGGGCCGTTTGCGTGGCAAACAGGTGTCCTACCACAAAGCGACAATGTTACTTGCAACTGCTTCGGGAAAAAAACACTACATAAATGCCATGTAGTGGAAGGAGTCTCCTTAACGCATTAAATGCCGCATGGCAGAAGCGCACAATCGCGCAGGGCGACGTTTAAACTGCATCAACTGTTTCAGTGCGATTTTCGTGTGTGAAAAGCTTTAAAGTAAACAGACATGTGAAGACCAACTTCACATCTTTCGCACTCCCATCGGCCCTCACACTTGTTGCTGTGTGCCTTGCAAACTAAGAACAGCCTTGAGGGATTATTTTGTTCGGCAGGTGTCACGACCAAAGTTAGCCCATTCGGAGATTTGTAGGCGTATTGGCGAGGCCATAAAACTAAGTATTTTGCGCGACGCTATGCTTCAAAACAGCCGGTATGGTGCACCCATCGCCGCCAAAAACGCAACTTGCAATCAGCTCCAACAATTGACAACTATGTCCATCTAGCGGAAAACATCATAGAAACAGCAAAAGTTAGATAATGTGCTGCCATCTGTGATACATTGTGAAAAACATGTCTCTTCTACGGAAGTGGCCACGCTGCGCAGTTTGCTCATCGAGGAGTACCGGCGGGACATTCATGTCAAGTAGTTGCTCTCATGTCATGATTCTCTTGGCGACGCTTCTCGAGCTCAAAGTTCTGCGTCATTTTGGCGTCATTGACGCCTTTGATTGGCTTCCCGCGCGCGAAGTTGGGGATCCATATCAAGGCGACGACGCTTCATTTCAGCTTCTCTGGCTCTCAGCAAGGCATCTTCATGGCGTTGTTGGCGTTTGACCTCCGTTTGACACCACGTCACGCGCGCGCGCGTGCTTGTGTAACAACACGCATTGTAAGTATGCATTTAGTGGTTGCAGTGCGCACTAGGGGCCGGATTTCGCTATGGCGTTCAACGCTTAAAGGCGAAGCTTAAGGGTCCCCCAAGTTTTCTCCCTTGATTTACAAAAAGCCTTCCGTACCATTTCGCATTGTTCGCTTTTAATCAAAATTAGCATGCTAAATAGTGGCACAAAATTATTTAAGCCTATACACACTTTGGATATAACAAAGCCCAGCATGAAATTGCTAAAGGTTATAACTCAAGCTCTTGTCGGATCCGTCATCAGAGCTTTATTGCACCGCTGCATCAACAATTGGGCTCATTTGGCGATGATTTTGTGCCCTACCACGCAATAACTAACCCCCACGTTTCTTCTCAACTTTAGTCTGATCTTTACAACATTACTTCTTGGCGTTGATTCCGGCACATCGAAGCGGATTCTAGCAAATGCAGTATAAAGAATCTGTTTCGAAAACTACATCTTGAGCTACTCCGGCTTATTCGAATCTAATTCTCAGTTTTGATCAGAAAATACTTACAACCTTCATATGACACTCCCGTATTATTAAGTCAGAACTCAGCTTCGGCTGTCCTTACGTTAAAACTCATTTATGAAACGCATCTCCCGTCTAAACTTAAGTAGGCTTTTCAATATGGGATCATCACGCTTATGCATTTGTGAACGCACTAGAAGTCATCCAAAATAGTCTTTGTTCATAGTTGCTCAATAATTCTTGCATCGCCTGTAGTAATTCAGTAGGAGTTCCTGTACTCCTCGCTTACTTATCTAACAGAAAGAAGCCTGTTCGTCTATGCATTTTCATAAAATTTGTCTTACGAATCCCGAACTGAAACACGTTCTTCTCTGGTCCTTGCGACGTTTCGTCTCCCGTCGACCATATCTTGTAAGTTCAAGTGCCGTTTGGCCAGACCAACGTTTACTTCCAAAACTGCATGGCCAAGACATCATCGGAATAGAATCGCCTCGCTGCCTCCATCACCAGCCACACCAGTCATGCACCACTCCACTCTTTAACGCCACAAATGGCATCGAGATTACTTAAACAAATCAAATTCGCTGGCGTTTAACTATTGTAAACCCAGCTCTCAAGAGTAAAAAGTACGCTGCGCTTAGTTTAACAAAGACAATGCACACTGGCGGCGGCTGAAGTAGTTTAGATTTTAGCATACTTTCACTCTTGGTAAGATTCTCTGTAACGTTCTCATCTGGCCTCTCTTTGCTCCTTTGTTTTATCAGGCACCTTTGCCTTAGATATTTTGCATACTGCCGTCAGCTATGAGTCGGTCATTTTTTCTTACGCGGAAGTTCACAAATCGACGGTCCAGTCAATGCTCCGTCAATGGCGAGTCTGGGTGACGAAGTGGTGGTGCAGCCGTCAATTCTTGGCCTAGTCACTTGGTACTGCAGCGGCGAGGCTCAGAGCTATGACAGCTACGACGCCCCTCCGCAGCGGTTCAACTGGCGTGACTTGGAACGAGAAAGACCTGGGGCGAAAGTAGCAGCTGCGGTTGCAGCGTTCGGCCTGCCCGAGAGATTTTTTCGCTTTGCTATTTCTGTGGATTTCGCCTCGCGCCATACGACTCATGTTTTGACAAGGCCGACCGGACGAGCCTTGCGTTGCGTTTGCACCTTGGCGGCTCAATGTCACTGCGACGCGATGAATGCCATTGCGAGACATACTGTCGTAGAGCTTCCGCTCTAATAAATGGTCTTCATCTTAATCATCATAATCGGCTTGACTACGCTCACTGCAGGGCAAAGGCTTCTCCCATGACCCGCCAAATGCCCGGCCCTGTGCTTGCTGCTGCCACGTTATACCTGCAAGCTTCTCAATCTTATCTGCCCACCTAGCTTTCTCTCTCCCCCTCGCGCGTTTGCCTTCCCTTGGAATGCAGTCAATTACTCTGAATGACCAGCGGTTATCTTGCCTACGCGCTAGATGCCCTGCCCATGTCCATTCTTCTTTTGAAATAAGATGTCCTGAACACCCGTCTGTTCCCTTACCCACTCTGCTCCCGTCTTGTCCCTTAAGGTTACACGTACCATTTTCCTTTCCATTGTTCGCTGCATGGCCCTCAGTTTAAGTTGAATGCTCTTTTTTAAGCCACCAGGTTGCTGCTCCGTACGTAAGTACCGGCAACATGCCGCTGTTATATACCTTCCTCTTGCGTGATAGTGGTAAACAACCATTCATGATATGAGAAGGCTTGCCCAATGGGCTCCATCCCATCCTTATTCTTCTAGCTACTTCAATCTCAAGGTTGGGCTCCGCGGTTATTCCTTTACAAATTCCAGTGCCTCGCTACATATCGCAAAGCGCTGTTCTCTTCCGAGACTATTGCACGTTGCTTTAGTTTTCTACATGAAAAATTTCAGACCTACCGTTCTGCTTTGCTTGTCCAATTCAGCAATCATGAGTTGCAATTCGTCCCCTGAGTTACTCAATAATGCAATGACATCAGCGATCGCAGCTTACTAAGGCACTCTTCACAAACTCGTATCCCTAACTCTTCCCAATGTAGGGCCCTGAAAACCTCCTATAAGCACGCGGTTAATAGGATTACGGAGATCGGGTCTCCCTGCCTCACACCCTTCTTACACATGTCGGCTACTTTACGCTTATTGATAAACTTGAAAAGCTCTGTCAGGTATTTATTGTTTGTTATGTTTGAGACTTCCATGTTTTGACGTTTATTAATGAGCTTTTTCGCCTCCTGGGAGAGCTTGCCAGTGTCATGGCTAATGACTCTACCTCCGACTTCCACTAAACACTACGTAATGGTGCTCCTGAGATTGTCATTCTTTGCGTCAACGCTAAGGTCGGTTTTGTCGGTTAGAGCCGGGTATCTGTTCTTAAGCGAGACCCTGAATTTCTGTGCTTTCCCTCTCAGAGCTAGCTCAATAATTAACTTCTTGCGGATGAGTTTCTACCGTTCCTTTCCCAAGTTTAGGCGACTTCGAGATCTCACCAATATATGGTCACTTCATCGTATCATTCAGTCTATTTCATTGTTAGTTTCGCTGTTGGTGCTCCTCCACGTCCACTTATGGTTCGCCCGTTTCCGGTAGAAGGTATTCAAGAGTCGTAAATTTTTACTCTACTAATAGCTCCTCTCTCGCAATTCTATAAGCGTGCTCGACTGCTGACCCGGAGGTCGCGGGATCGAATCCCGGCCGTGGCGGCCACATGTTCGATGCAGGCGAAAATGCTAGAAGCCCGTGTACGTAGATTGGTTCCACGTTAAATAACCCGTGGTGGACAAAATTTCCGGAGCCCTCCACTACGGCGTCTATCATAATCATATGTTGTGTTTGGGACGTTAAACACCAATATTTATTATTATATATTTCTAGAACCGATGCCCATATATCATCACTTCCTGGTCTCCAGCCTGCGTCTTGCCTTCCTTCATATTAAGTCGCCCATCTACACAGTGTACTGTGCGTTCACCTTCTTCATTGCTGATTACACTTCATAGAAGTGGTGAACTAATTGATCATCCTGGCTGGATGTCGGCGCGTAGGCCTTTGCCGGCTCCCGTCTCCGACTTCGCTCGACTTGAGAGTTGTTGGTTGCATTGGTGCAATACAACGCTGGTACGAGCGCTTCGCATGAAGGTAATACTTATGAATTTGGCCGTACTGAGAATCGTTCCAATGCTTGTCAGCAGGAAAGTTCATCCTGCACTTCGTGAGCTTATTCATGCTGAAGGTATTTGCACAAGTATCAACAGCCCCAATGATATCAGACAATTGTGAACCTTCACGAACATTGTGGCATGATCTGTGCCGAGAAGTTGCTAACAGATTTTGTCGGTGAAACTCGGTTACATAAAGATAAAACAAGAAGCGGACGTGGCAATGTCCCCCTTTGAAAAAGCATCGTGACGATGAGAAAAAGAGAATACGGAAGTAAAAAACGCCAGGCCTGTGCGGAAAGCGCAGCACAGTCACAGCGAAAGGTGGAAGAGAGGCATTCCTAGAGCTCGTTATAAACTCTCTTGTGGCTACTGATACAAGTACATTTCTTGAAATATACTGAGTATGTGCAGCGCAAAGGTACGAAGACAAGAGAAGACACACAAACGACATAGAATGGCGCTGACTTCGAACTGATTTATTGAAAAGCACGAAGCCCGCTTTTATGCATGCGCACCTGTTAGCAACAACTCAAACGCATCATCAGGGACCATACAAAACTGCATCTCTTTGTCACTTAGATAAACACTTGGCGTACTTACACACCTGATACCAGATTTCTTAATGTGAGCTGCCTCGATTATTTCTCTTTCTGTTTTCATTTTTGCATGCTTTATAAACGTCGCGCGATCAAAGTGCGGGGTGCATTTACACTTGTTGCAGTGATCTGCCAGATGTCCACCTGATTCGTTTTTTTACATTCAAAAAATGCTCACGTGCTCTGATGTTGAAACATCGGCCCGTCTGCCCAATGTACTCTTTTCCACAGCTCAGTGGTGTTTTATATACCACGTGAGTCACACAATCGGTGTAACGGTGAACATGCGTCTTCGTGCAGGATTTTTTCTTTTCTTTGGTGAGCATAGGGCAGATCTGGCCTAACTTACATGGCGCAGAAAACACCACTTTGACGTCATACCTTTCGGCAATCTTTTTGAGATTGTGCGAGAATCTATGGATGGATGGTATCACCTGCGGTCTTCGTTGATCTTTTTTCTTTTTGCTGGTCAGGTTCCTTTTTCTTTATGCTCTGCAAAACTGATTCGCAGACAGCTTGACAAGGGACGACGGAAATCCCGCAGCGTCTAAACGTCTCAACTGATTGTTCAGACTGTCTGAAGTGGTGTGTCGGCAGCTTTTAGCTAGTGCTGATTTCACACAGGATATCGCAATCCCCCTTTTGACAAGTTTAGTGTGCGCGCTGTCATAAGGCAGAAGGCTCTTCTTTGTCCTGGGGTTATACATATAGCAAACATGGTCATTGTTGAAGGTTAACCTGAGATCTAAACATTGCATACTGTTGTCAATTGGCCTCTCACATGTAAAGGTTAGACCACGTGATTCAAAGGTAAAAACACTGGTAATCATCCCGACAACGTTTTCAAAATCTGTGGGACTTAAATCTGGTAAAAATATTAAGTAGTCGTCTACGTATCTAAAAATACTAATGACTTCTGAATCAGCAACCCGAGCATTTACACGCCTGTCAACAGAGGCTAAAAATATGTCACAAAGTATCGGTGCGACTGATGACCCTATGCATATGCCACCTTTCTGCACGTACTGTTGTCCATTAAAAGAGATGGCGGTTGACTGGAGGTAAAATTGTAAAAGTTCTAAGAAGTTTCCACTGTTTAGGCCGGTAGAGTTCTGGAAGCTGAGCTCCCCCGAATGTTCGATACACTCACGTACTGCACTGAAGAGGCCTTGGTGTGGTACGGAGTAGAAGAGTTCCTCGACGTCCAGCGAAAAGGCAGAGCGGGCGCAGTCTAGTCTACCCCCCTCCAGCAGTTGAACCAGTTCACTTGAGCTTCTTACCATGAAAGGGTCATTGAATGCTAGCGTCTTCAGATGGCGCTGAAGGTAGACACTGATCTGGTGCTGCCAGGTGCCCCTCTCAGAAACAATTGCCCTAAGAGGACAATCCACTTTATGAGTTTTTGCTGCAAAAAACACAGCGAGGTTCAGGTTATCAGCTTTATCAACGGCTTTTCTCAAGTTTTCTAGGCTGGTTTTCTTTAAAAGCTTGACTGTAGCTTTCTTTTGTTGCTGTGGCTGGTAGGGAACTGTTACGAAGTTCTTTTGAATTGACGTCAGAGCTTTGCGCTCAAAGTGGTGATCAGGCATTACTACGAAGCCACCCTCTTTATCAGCTCGCAGTGCTAGTAAACCTTGTTGCTTGAGAAATTTACCCACTTTCAATATAGGTGGTGTTTTCCCTCTTCTTAGAGTGCCATTTCTTAGTAAACAGTCAACGCCTTCCCCAATGGCTCGATCACGGTTGTCTTCTTCCGCGCGGTTTTGCAACGTCTCGCACCATAGCAAGGTACTGGTGTCGCGATGGCGCTGGCTCATAGCTGTATTTTGGGCCTTTATCCAGAATCTTGAGTACTTCTGCCGGTAGGTTTCCTCCAATTACCGTGGTGCTTGGGATCTTCTGTGCCTTTCTGTCACAGGGAGCTACGCTGAAGCGTGCACGCTGCCACATGAAATCAGTCACCTGAGCTGCCACCTTTTTATAATCTGTGTACTGTCTATATCCTGCACTGGCGTCTACATTCTGGCTTGTGAGAACACGCAACCAATCCTGGAAAGGCGAACCTGCCGCCAGGACTCAGACTTGAGCACTTTACATACCCTCCGGCATTGTCCCCAGGATGGGTCGATGGAGCCACACAACCGTCGAACGTCCGGGGGGATCAGCTTACGTTTGAGGCAGTACGAAAGCATTCTTGATTGGCACGTTGTGGTTGCGATGAGGTTGACACATGTAGCGATGGCTTCTTTGTTGGATTGGTGAGACAGGAAAGAGCCCAATGTAGAAGAAATTTGTTCAAGAAGGAACCACACCAAGGCCTCTTCAGTGCAGTACGTGAGTGTATCGAACATACGGGGGAGCTCAGCTTCCAGAACTCTACCGGCCTAAACAGTGGAAACTTCTTAGAACTTTACAATTTTACCTCCAGTCAACCGCCATCTCTTTTAATGGACAACAGTACGTGCAGAAAAGTGGCATATGCATAGGGTCATCAGTCGCGCCGATACTTTGTGACATATTTTTAGCCTCTGTTGACAGGCGTGTAAATGCTCGGGTTGCTGATTCAGAAGTCATTAGTATTTTTAGATACGTAGACGACTACTGAATATTTTTACCAGATTTAAGTCCCACAGATTTTGAAAACGTTGTCGGGATGATTACCAGTGTTTTTACCTTTGAATCACGTGGTCTAACCTTTACATGTGAGAGGCCAATTGACAACAGTATGCAATTTTTAGATCTCAAGTTAACCTTCAACAATGACCATGTTTGCTATATGTATAACCCCAGGACAAAGAAGAGCCTTCTGCCTTATGACAGCGCGCACACTAAACTTGTCAAAAGGGGGATTGCGATATCCTGTGTGAAATCAGCACTAGCTAAAAGCTGCCGACACACCACTTCAGACAGTCTGAACAATCAGTTGAGACGTTTAGACGCTGCGGGATTTCCGTCGTCCCTTGTCAATGCTGTCTGTGAATCAGTTTTGCAGAGCATAAAGAAAAAGGAACCTGACCAGCAAAAAGAAAAAGATCAACGAAGACCGCAGGTGATACCATACATCCATAGATTCTCGCACAATCTCAAAAAGATTGCCGAAAGGTATGACGTCAAAGTGGTGTTTTCTGCGCCATGTAAGTTAGGCCAGATTTGCCCTATGCTCACCAAAGAAAAGAAAAAATCCTGCACGAAGAAGCATGTTCACCGTTACACCGATTGTGTGACTCACGTGGTATATAAATACCACTGAGCTGTGGAAAAGAGTACATTGGGCAGACGGGCCGATGTTTCAACATCAGAGCACGTGAGCATTTTTTGAATGTAAAAAACGAATCAGGCGGACATCTGGCAGATCACTGCAACAAGTGTAAATGCACCCCGCACTTTGATCGCGCGACGTTTATAAAGCATGCAAAAACGAAAACAGAAAGAGAAATAATCGAGGCAGCTCACATTAAGAAATCTGGTATCAGGTGTGTAAGTACGCCAAGTGTTTATCTAAGTGACAAAGAGATGCAGGTTTGTATGGTCCCTGATGATGCGTTTGAGTTGTTGCTAACAGGTGCGCATGCATAAAAGCGGGCTTCGTGCTTTTCAATAAATCAGTTGGAAGTCAGCGCCAGTCTATGTCGTTTGTGTGTCTTCTCTTGTCTTCGTACCTTTGCGCTGCACATACTCAGTATATTTCAAGACATGTACCAACTCGCCCATCAACGGATCCTTCTTGAACAAGTACATTAGCGACGTACCCACTGCGCCGCAAATCATAATTCTTGTGACATTGGGAAGCTCCCACCACGACATTATTCTTCATTCTGCGGAGAAGCGAGGTACCATCCATGAGGCATTATGTGCGCTTTGTTGATGAGACGGTCATTGGTCGGCAAAAATATTGGAACTAGAAGAAATATTGGAACTCAGAAGAAATATATTTTGCTCTGAGAGCTCTTTCCGACTCAGACTCACTAAACTTTTTCTTAGCCGCACTCACTGGGACACAAATTCACCAAGATATTGCTCAGCCAGGCTCACTCAGACTCGTACGCACGGCTTGACCTGAGTCTGAGTGAGCCTGAGTGAGTCGACACATGAGTCCGCTGGCTTAAAATTAGCTTTTCCGATCGTGCTGTGAATGCTCTATACCACCATTATCTCACATAATCGGTGCTCTACGATACACCTTTTCATCTTATACCTTCAAATACGAGTTGCGGTTCCAATCCAGTAAGGACGTTTTTTATGAAATGTGCGACTCGCACGAGATATTTCTATCAAGAACTTCTCGTGAAAGAGTTTGCAGGGCGAAGTCATGGCACCTCCCTTAGCAACTCCCCCGCCACTCACGCCTCTTATCAATAAACATTGAGGTGCAGCATGAACGCTAGTGCGTTGAGGCATGTGTGAATTGATTTGAGTATAAACGTATGCCGACATAAGGCTGATAGTAATGCCGATTGGTGAGTAGATAGGACCACTGGTCGGCGATGAAACTTGGAGCTCATTCATACTCACTCAATAAATATATTTTGCGCTTAGGGCTCCCTCAGACTCAGACTCACCAATATTTTCATCAACAGGGCTCAATCGGATTCAGACTCACTGAAATTTCTTTCAACCGGACTCACTCAGACTCAAGCTCACCAACGCATTGCTCAACCGGACTTGCTCCGACTCACACTCACGGCTCGATCTGAGCCTGAGTGAGTCTGAGTGAGCCGACTCATCAGTGAGTTTGCCGACCTATGCCGACGGTTGATGACGAAGAATTATGCCTGAGGCCTTTGTAATGGGTTGGAAGCTTTAAACGACCCAATAGTTACGTAATTCACATTGTGTGGCTCCCGGTCGTTATTTAAGTGTGGCGCCACGCTTCATACCATACGTTAACGTGAGAAACAGAATGAGAGGGAATTAACTCTTTTGAGACCCTGAGGAAATGAATCATGAGAGCCTTATGGGTTTCCTGGGCAACCAATAGAAGTGCACTTGGGAGGAACCCACTACGCTATAAATCATAAGTTTTGTGAAGTAGCGAAGCAGCCACTATGCAATTTTTCGTCATTCTGCGGAGGACCGTGGTACCCGCTAAACACCTGTAAAGCATTATGTGTCACTTTCATGATGCTGTGGCTGATGACGATAAAGAATTGTGGCAGAGGCCTTTGTAATGGGTTGGAAACATTCAACAACCCACTCGTTTCGCAAATTGCATTGTGTGACGCCTGGTTTACAGAATTCGCGTTGTGTGACACCCTGGTTGTTATTTTACTATTCTACCACACTACATTACATATGTTAATGTGGTTCCATCCCGGTATGAAGCCTGTATAGGGTCTTTTGCAACGCAGTTTCAAGCACCGACATGGCTCTGAGGTAGAATACTGGGCTCCCACGAAGAGGGACCAGGTTCGAAGAGCGTTCTATCCCGGATATTTTTGCTTATTTAGTTAGGGTTTCTAATTTCACACGATAGTGGTTAAGGACACCGACGGCGGACAACTACGGCGCCAAAAACGGCCTTTCTTGTGATCGCATAACAGCTTTCGCTGTAAAAAGAAATGCATGTAACTCGAAAGAACACCAATAAATCAAGAAAAAGCAGAGTCATCAGGTTCGCCAACGCGCATAAAACGGCTTGGTATAGTTGGCTTAAGGCACCACGAAAAGGTAGTTTGCTCGATGGGATGAGAAGTTATTCATTAGAAGAATGCCGTTTCGCAAGAAAAACGACGCCAGTCCTCGCTTGAGTACCTGCCGAACAAAGGTGGTCCTGCCCTCGATGTATTTTACAAGACCCCTGAGTTCTGGGTCGGCTCGCTGTCGTTCGGCGAAGTCGTCGGACCTTATGGTTCCCAAGAAGCAGTCATCACTCTGTTCGTCCTGCGAGGATGGGTCGACGGGGGCACGAGAGAGGCAGTCAGCATCGGAATGTTTTATTCCAGACTTGTAAACGATGGTATTGTTGAATTCTTGAAGTCTTAGGCTCTACCGTTGGAGGCGACCTGAAGTGTAGGCAAGACTAGGTGTGGTGGTCGCTCACCACTTTCAAGGGCCTGCCTGGAGGGAGGGACGAAACTTGGACCTAGCCGCGACGATGGCTAGGCACTCCTATCCAACAGAAGGCGTGGTGGTCGCTCACAACTTTGAAGGGCGGGCCGTAGAGGTAGGGGCGAAACTTGGATGTAAGCCCAGATGATGGTTACGCACTCCTTTTTTTATGTGGAATAATTCGTTTCTGCCTTTGATAGCGACCGCCTAACATAAATGACGACCCTTTCCAGCCCGTCAGTCTTCTGCACAAGGACGGTGCCAGTACTACGATGCTTGCGTCGGTGGGGTTTTCAATTTCGGCGTACTCGTCGAAATGCGCTAGTATCAGAGGCATCTGAAGCGTGTTTCAGATCTTGAAATGCCTTGATTTGAGCCAGTTTCCATTTAAATGGCACGCCGGTCTTCGTGACGTGTGTTAGCGACTCGGCGATTTGTGAAAATTCCTTGAATAAGTGTCTGTAGTAGGCGCACAAGCCGAGAAATCGGTGTACGGCCTTCTTGTCGGTGGGAGGCGGGAAGGCAGTGATGGCAGCTATTTTCCGCGGATCTGAGCGAACACCATCCTTGCTGTTCACGTGACCCAAAAACAAAAACATTTCAGCCTTCAAGGTGAGTCCGGGTGTCGTGATTGCTTCAAGTAAAGCTGCAAGGCGCAGAGGTTTCGTCCAAGTTTGAGGCAAACACAATGACGTTGGCCAAGTACACCAGGCACGTCTGTCACTTCAAGCCAGCCAG
Source organism: Rhipicephalus sanguineus (assembly GCF_013339695.2). Classification (NCBI taxonomy): domain Eukaryota; kingdom Metazoa; phylum Arthropoda; class Arachnida; order Ixodida; family Ixodidae; genus Rhipicephalus; species Rhipicephalus sanguineus. The sequence continues at coordinate 114,615,128 of NC_051183.1, forward strand.
TACTGTATTCATAACGCGTTGAAAAGTTTCAGGTGCCGAGCAAAGATCAAAGGGCCTGGCCTTGAACTCGAACAGGGCGTCTGGTGTTATAAAGGCAGTCTGTTCTCGGCCTCACTCGTTGACTGCGATTTGCTAGTAGCCGGTAGGGCGTCGTCTATTCGTGGAAGAGGGTACACGTCCTTTTTCGTGACTGTTCAGGTGACGACAGCCGACGCAAAAACGCAGGGTTCCATCCATCTGCCTCACTAACACCGCAGGCGACGCCCATGGACGGTTGCATGATGTCGTCGCGTAGCATTTTGTCGACCTGTTTCTTAACGGCCTCGCGTTCTCGCGTCGAAACTAAGTAAGGAATCTGACAGTTTTGGGCACTTTGTTCTGTTCTGATGCAATATTTCGCGACTGGGGTCTGTAGAATTCTTGATGGCGACGAGAAGAAGTCCTTCACATGCAGGAGCAGGCCTTTGAGTTGGTTTTGCTTCTGCTTCGGGAGGCTCTGGTTGACCACGAAATCTGGTTGGGGACATCGATCCATCGAAGCAGGCTCAGTAGCGTCGAAGAGAGGGAAAGCATTGCTGGTGTCCACGAATTCATCGATATAGGTCAACGTCGTGCCAATGATGAGGCGTCTATATTCGTGGCTGAAGTTTGTCAGCACTACCTTTGCTTTGCCATCACGCAGCTCGGCTATGCCTCTTGCGACGCGAATCTAACGGTTTAGATGCAGGTGCTGATCGCCCTCGATGACGACTTCAAAGTTTGTGATTGAGCTTTATTTATTTATATAGTTTAACGCGATAGCGTTAAAGAGCTCGTTTCACAGAAATTGGGATGTCGGATTGGGCGTCCGTGTCGGCATCGTTCATTGTGAGCGAAAAATCATGTTGTCTGTGACCAAAAAATCGAGAAAGCTGGAAATAAAATAAATAAAAAATCCGGGAGGTTCCACGCACCGTGGCAATCGATGTAATGCGAAGCAGCTAGCGGAGAGCTCCATACATCGCGTTGTTTTTTTGGGGGAAAATGAAGCCATTCATGTCATGACATCCAGTTCACTATATTTCACATGTTTGTCATGCATGCAGGCATGCACCATCTTTTATAATATGAAGCGTATATTCTGGTACATACAATGCATGACATGTTAATTATGTTCGTCACGCACACGTCACGCCATACCAATTTAGGTATATATCCAGTTAACAAACCAGGCGTAGGCGCACAAAGAGAGTGTGAAGTAAATCATGCGACACATGCATGTCATGATTTTCAAGATACTACCTGTCATTTATGTTCGTCACATAGTTACGTCACGCAATACCAATTTTTGGGTATACAAGGCTACCGAAACAGCCGCGAGAGCACAATGAGCATGACAAGTAAATGATGCTCTACACGACATGCATGTCATGATTATCGTGTTATCACCTGTCATTTATGTTCTTCCTACAGTCACTTCACGAAATACCAATTTTGAGGTATACTAAGCTAGAGAAACGGCCTCGAGCGCACCATAAGCGTGTCATGTAAATCATGGTGTACACAAAATGCATGTAATGATTATCATGTCACCACCTGCCATTTGTGTTCACCAATACAGTAATGTTACGCAATACCAATGTTGGTGTATGTTAATCTAGCGAAACAGCCACGAGCAGACCATAAGCGTGCCATTTAAACCATACGCTACATGACATACATATCATGATTTTCATGTTACCACCTGTCGTTTATGCTCGTCGTACAGTTACGTCACACGGTACCAAGTTTGGTGTATATCAAGATAGGGAAACGGCCGCGAACGCTCCTGAGCGTGGCATGTAAATCATGCCCTACACGACATGCATGTCATGATTCTCATGTTATCACCTGTCATTTATGTTCGTCCTACATTCACGTCACGAAATACCAATTTTGAGGTATACTAAGCTAGTGAGCCGGCCGCGAGCGCAGCATGAGCGTGGCATGTAAATCATGCCCTACACGACATGCATTTCATGATTGCCATGTTACCAACTGTCATTTATGTTCACCGTACAGTCACGTCACGCAATACCAGTTTTCGTGTATATCCAGCTAGCCAAACGGCCGCCAGCGCTCCATGAGCGTGGCATGTAAATCATGTTGTACATGACATGAATGTCATGATTTTCATGTTACCGCCTGTGATTTATGTACTGCATACACTCATGTCACGCAATACCCAATTTGGTACTTATCCAGATAGCGAAATGGCCGCATGCCTACCATGAGCGGGGTATGTATGTCATGGCGTACATGACATGAATGACATGATCTTTATGTTACCACCTCTCATTTATGTTCGCCGCACAGAATATCCATCCAATTAAACGGCCGCGTACATGACATACATGACATGCTTTACATGACATGAGTGTCATGATTTGCATGATAGGACCTGTCAATTATGTTTGTCATACACTCTTTTCATGCCATACTAATTTTGGTATACATCAAGTTAACGGAAGGGCCTCAAGAGCACCAAGACCGTGGCATGTAAATCATGCTGTTCATAAAATGAATATCATGATTTTCATGTTATGACATGCCATTTATGTTTGTCATACAGTCATGCTATGTCATACCAATTTTGGTATCGTACCTTTAGGCGGATAGATAGATAGATAGATAGATAGATAGATAGATAGATAGATAGATAGATAGATAGATAGATAGATAGATAGATAGATAGATAGATAGATACGGTCAAAGTCGCAGAAGATCGCTAAGAAATGCTTCGCATTTAAAAACGTTTAGTCCGAGTGTGAGAATTCAACCAAGACCGTCTGTGTGGCAAGCCGGTATTCTACCGCACAGCCACGCCTCTGCATGGAACTGCGCTGAAAGTAACCTTCATGTTTCACAAACATACGCGTCATGAATACAGGTGTCACAGGACGAGATGTCATAAAGCAATAATATTGCGTGGCACAAGCATAAATTGCCATCGGGCGTCACACCATGTGAATATCATAACGATTGGTGGTTTAAAGCCAGCCACCCATTACAAATGGCGTAAACATTACTGAGTGGGTGTATCGTGAAAACGTTTCTCGCGCATACCTCCTGGTTTAAAGCATGATACCCATTACATAACGCACGTAAATTTGTGCGCGCATTCTGTTACACACACGTAGTGGATGCACTGATACTTCGGATGAAATGTCACGCGCAAGACGTTCTCTTACGCCATCGGGCTCTTGACACGCTAATGATAGATTCTGTGTCGTCTACAAGCGCCAACCATACTACGCTGTCTAATTCATCGGCGAGTTTTGGTGGGGCATCAGTGTCGCACGATAACGTAGGCGGCGAGCTTGGTGGGGCATCGCACGATAAAGAGGGCGGCCACGCAAGGCGTAGGCAGAGAAGGCAGACACAGAAGCTCGGCGTGCTACGGCTATGCGGCCACTTTGTACTTTGTCATTTACATTGCAGTGATACACAATCTGAACTTCTCGAGTAACAACATACAATAAGAAGTATGATCTAAGTGGTAGAATTACGCACTATGGCCAGGATATAGCTATCGCATTCAACTATTAAAGGCGAAGCTTAAGCGTCCCCCATTTTTTATTTATTTACATATACTACCGTCTCTTTGAGAGACATTGCAGGTGTGGGTACAGACCTTCATTGGGAATCAGACATAAGATAGGACAAGTAAGCATGCAAAGTAACGTAAGACTGCGTGAATGGGCAAGCAAATAGAAAAAAACATGTTATACAAGTGCGCGTGTGACAAATCAGTGTTGCATCAAGAAACTCGTGTTGAATTGTAGAAAAAAGTCACATAAATATACAAGCGCACCGCTCGTTTACAGCTCATAAGACATATGACGATGAATTTCTTCCCTAAATTGTGTGGAAGGTAACTGCCGAAGTTCGCCGTCAAGACCTTTCCAGAGTTCGACTGTGGATGGGTAAATGAGAATCTAAAGCTGTTCAAACGTGGCCAAACGGGACGAGATTAAGGGGGCGAAAACTTGGAGTAGCACGAGTAGGGCGCCTCACAAATGAAACTGGTGCCGCAATGACCGAAGTCCTATATACAATCTTGTAAAAAGGGATAAGGCGTTCACACGTTCGTGTATGCGCAAGTGTGTCAAGCGAAACGTTATGTGCATGCGATGAGCGTGAAAGGTGGAGGTCGTATCTGCTATATATGAACCTTTTTGCTTTCTTTTGAAAGGATTCCAACTTGACAACGTTACAAGTGGAGTAGGGGGACCAGACAATGCACGCGTACTCCAGGACTGGCCCGATTAGGGTTTTATATGCAGTTAGTTGGTAGCGTCCATGAACGTAAGGTTTAAGTGGAATAGATTGCGAATGGCCTTCCAGCGGACGCGGTATCTCTGTTTCTGCAATTTGAAGTTATGTGTTAAAGTCACCTCAACGTATTTGAACTCAACTACACGTGTCATGTTAGTTCCTTGTGACTATAAGAAAAACGCAAATGCTTAACATTATTGGAGAAGGTCATTGAGACTGTGTTCGTTAGATTAGTAGATAGTTGTCAGGAATCACTGCAAGCAAGAACGTATAAAAAACGTCATTTATTAGAAACTGGTCAGTATTAAAAATTACAGAATAAAGGTGCCTGCATAGAAACAAAGTTTCACTGGCATGTTCTGAGTGTACTTCACGGCGTCAATAGTATAAATAAAAAAATAAAAGCGGGCCCAGTACAAATCCTTGGAGAACACCCGATTTAAATTCGACGGTATTGGTCTTTGCTTTGTTAAAAGAAACACACTGATGTCTTCGATGCAGGTAATCAGCAATCCAATCAATCAGTCTGTCAATTTTTATTACCTCACGAAGCATGAGAAGTTTTCTGTGACAGACTGAGTCGAAAGCTTATGCATAGTCTATATGTATAGCGTCCAGCTTACCTTGACTATTAGGAACCGTAGCAATGTCATGCGAAGACTCTATTAGTTTCGTAATTGCCGAGTGACCGATTCGAAAGCCATGCTGGCAGCACGAGATGACATTCTCTGTTAAGCACTTAGCAATATGTTTGTGTGTAATGCGCTCCAGTAACTTTTATGTACTCCAGTAACTTACACGTGGTAGACAACAATGAAATTGGCCTGTGGTTAGAAATTATTTGCTTTTTACCGGACTTAAAGACTGCGATCATGTTAGCTGCCATCCAAATGCAGGGCACGGTGCTCGTCTTAAGTGACTTCCTGAAGATGATTGTTAGGTAGCACGCGCTCCAGTCAGAGTATCGCTTTAGAAAAATATTAGGAATGTCGTCAGGACCACTGCTTTTGGTTGTGTTGACTTTCACCAAAAGGTTACGAACACCTTTGTAAGTAATAACAATGTCGGAAAGTGCTGGGAGGGCAAGATGTTTAAAAGATGGAGTGGAGCCATCGTCCTCAATAAAAACAGAAAAAAAATATTGAAAGCTTCGGAGATGCAGGAAGGCAAAGAAGAGGGAATACCATCCATAAGAAATGACGAAGTGCTAGAGTCTTTAGGAATGATTGCTATCCAAAACCGCGAGGGATTGTCTTTGGGAATAGTTGTTAGGGTCACGTTATAATAAAGGTGTTTCGCCTCATACATTTTTGCTTTTAATGTGGTGTTCAGTTAGCATAGAAGACTGGCTGAAGAATGGTCTTTGTGACGCAAATCGGACGGTTCAGAAACAGGTGCTTATCACCCTCGATGACGTCTTCAAGGTGTACGGGTTCTTCAGTGCCGACGGAAATGACGCTGGAGAGAGGCGAAACAGCGACGTACTCTTCTATCACATTCAATGCATGTTTCCCTGGAATCGTATGGGGCGGCCGCGCTTTTCTGAGGTATGACTTAAGGAGGTGCCGATCGTTCACGTTCCGGACGCCCCGTCAAGCCGTTTCCTATCCCCAATTCATGGCGAAGTCACCAACCCCATCACAGACAGTCGAACCAGCCTCAGACTGAAAGGACTACCCAGCACACCCACCAGATGTCACGGGGTTGTGACGTCAACAAGGCAGCAGTCGGCATGTACAATATGTAACTCCTTATTTGGCCAAACTTGTGGCCGCGTAACAGTAAGTCAAACTGCAGCAATACACGCTGTACACTGATAGCGGCGACCAGAGCGTTGGCCAAACTGATCAGCAGTAATGCGCGTCGGTATTTATACATGTGGCGTCGAAGGTTCTAGCGTTATTGCCGACACTTACTAAAGCTCTCGAAGACACTTTACTATTCGCACCCCGCGTGTAATCATGACCGAATGATCTCAAACAATTGCGAAGCTTCACCAGCACTATGGAACGGGCTGTGTCGAGCGTTGTCAACAAAGTTCGTGGGTAAAACTCAATTACATAAATATAAAACAGAAAGCGGGCGTGGCAGTATCGTGGTTCTGGGACGTTAAACTCCAATTGTTATTATTACTTTATATTCCTTTGGTAGGAGGAGCCAGGACAAAAAACTATTAGCGTAGCTTCACTGATGTCCTGCCCCTGATAACAATACAGCAACAGATACCTCCATTCCATTCAGTACACAAGAACATTCAACAGAAAAATGGTTATACAGATGCAAATGCATGAAAGAGCGAGAGCGCAGAGTGTGCGTTATAATTTTAATTTACATTGGCATGTCTATTCAAGCATGCATGCAAGACAATGTATTCGTCAACAGGTTAGCAAGGTTTAGTCGTGAAAGTATTGGTGAAAACATTGAGGAAAATGGCAACTTTTGCTCCGAAGTTTTTGCGAACCAATGCCAGTGCGACTCTGCCATCGCATTTTTGTTGGCTGAAAAAAAAAAAAAACAGGCCGTAATTTTTCTCAACTGCAAGAAATGCATATTGAATGATAATAAACGTCGTAATGTTGCCCTCCACATGGTTACCTATTGTCATGACGAAGAGCTGTAACCTGGCCAGGCGCTGGCACGAAAGAGAGCGAGGCAGAACAAAGCGGCGCAGGACAAACGGCCGGCCCAGCGATAGGGTGCAGTGGCGGTCTCCTCCGTTAATTTACTTCCACTTGCTTTTATTATGCAAAGAAATCTAATATTGCAATTTCTAGTAAAATTGCTGGAGCGGTAACTTCTAAATGCCATGGATGTATTTCACTCTAAATACTGGTGAGGGAGTAAACAAGCCGAGTTACTCTCCAGTGCCTTCCTTTTACATTCGCAAATCGTCGGATGGAGTGAAATTCATGGTTCACTCTTCAGAAAGGATAGAGTGAAATGTGCTCTATACTCCCCCTTTCTCTGAGAGAGTGGAATGCCCATATACTCGTCTGGCATGATAGAGTAAAACACAGTTGTACTCTTGTTCCTGATATCGATGTGCCCGCATACCACAAGCACAAGCGATGACCACTCATTATTGAGCATATATATATATATATATATATATATATATATATATATATATATATATATATATATATATATATATACAGGAAAGAGCCCTGGATTTGTATGTTGTGGTGCTGGAGACGATTACTCAGGGAAAAAAATCACAGCATATCCACGGAGTGAATGATGATGAGTGGGCGAAGCTGCGGAGGTTCATCGGTAAACCGTGAATCTTCCGTGAATTCTGCCCAGTACATCATCACCGACGTGGGATAGGGCGCGTTTATACTAAAGGTTCGATGAGTTATGACGACTTGCAGCTCACTTTAATTTTACATGTACGCTGTGAATTTTCATTGTTTAGAAAACCATTGCTTTAGAAAACATCTGGCGTCTTTCGTTAAGCAGCTGGCGTCTTTTCCTTTTGCTTTAGAAACATCTCGCGTTCTTCCGTTTTGCTTTTACAAAACATCTGGCGTCTTTCGTTGGTTTATTTCATCAATCAACGGCGTTTTGAACAAAATTTTTATTGTTTAATCACGCACAGGAGAAATCTCACCAGGCACTACCTTGGAGGTAAAGAGTGGCTGCTAATGGGAATGAGAGACAGAAGAAGTCGGCTTTTAGCTACCGCTGCGAATTTGTTCTTTTCCGGGCCCTCCCAGTGGCTTTTAGTGTGCTGAAATGCACTAGGTAATCCTATTATCCGCGTTTTTTGCATCAGATTTCGGAAGTTAGATAAGCAATTATGACGTCATTTAGTCGGTCATGATCAAAACTACATTCGAAGGATTGTTAAATTCTCGTTAATAAATACGTCCAAGGAGGTCACGAAAATTGAACTGTTTAGTATGCAGTTCAGTAGTACGACGTTTTCTACATAGAAGTGACGTACCGCTTAGCAATTCAATGCGAATGCCGCACATATCTTCGGTTACGCTAATCTCGGTTGCTGCAAAATGTGCCGGATTGGCGTTCTGATCTCGGGAAGCGTAAAACAAACAAATCAACTACTTTCTGTTTCGTTTTCGCAGGTATGGAGACATTCAAATTTCCTCTTCTAAAGAAGAAAATGAAGAGAGGTCACCGACGTTACTAATTACGTGAAAGAAAAATACAGCACCGGCCGTTTACAAAATGGTCTCAGAAGGATAGACTGTTGGGCGAGTTGGTTATTCATTCTGGAACCAATAACGCTAAAAAACGTGGGACAGTTCAAGAAAGCAACAGGACAAGCGCATACTAAAAGCTGAACCTTTATTAAAAAAACGAATGTATTTTTGCCAAGCAAACCCACACATTTACCACGCACAAAACCCAAGCCTCAGATGTGCGCATCCAGACACACTATCTCAACTTTGTTCAAAGCAAGAGAAGGTTTAGCCACGCAGTTATCACCGCCTTTGCCAATAAAGAAAGCTTCTATAAGCTCACGTGCTGTCTGGTGACGATGACGTGCAAGCAATTTTGCATCAGTCAAGACCCACTGTTCCACGTTTTTTCGCGCTATTCGGTTCCACAATCCAAAATAATGTTGGTGTAGCGTGTCGGACTCGCGATTTGAGGAGCGTGAAGAGGCTGCGGGTTCGAATCCCGCTCGTTCTTCTTTTTTTTCTTTTTTTGCCGTCGTGCTAGTTGCTAAGTCCTCATTAGGATCTGCGCAAGATTAAAATTTTCAAAAGCAATTAAAAGCCCAATTTTAGCCCGAGTTTTATTTGCTTCGTGAGGTGTACTACTACTCGCTTCAGAGGGATTGTGCTACTCTGTTTTGGCTAGAGTTATGTTACTCTGTTGTGGTGGAGTACTATAACCCTTTCTTGGGGAATTACTCTACCCTGCCTCGGAAAGAGGTGATCTACTTCGGAAAAGAGAGTTAAATACGTGACAAGAAAATACTACCCAAAGAGTGCCAGGCACGCTCTTGGTTCGAGTGTGTACAATGGTAAATAAAAAACTCAGGTATAAAGTCATATGCATCGGCGGTGTGGTGATTACAAATAGTCATTGATTTTTTTATACACACCGCGTTACTTCCTATGCTGAACGATTGGTCTTTTATATCTTGCATGGTGGACAGATAGCGCAGCACTGCCCTGCACCGGCCTTGAAATTTGAATCTCTAGCTGCCAAGTTTTCGTCTGGAAGACACCCAAAAATCTCCATCACGGCATGTCGATGAAGATCAACATTATGATCATCATCGTCGTCGTCATCGTCATTATCGTGTTTTATCTCCGCTGCGTGACAAACGTCTCTCCCCGCGATGCGTGAGCTGTTCCCATTTAATGTCCGCAAATTTCTCAATATGATTAAGTCACCTTACCATCTGTTGCGCTGGGCTGGAAGAGATGGGATACCATCTCTTCAAGTCCGTTCCAGTGCTCTAAATGACCACCGGGTACTTGTCTATTACGCGACCTGCTACCACTTAAAAAAAAGAGTGCGAGCTACTCACCAGTGTCGCTATGGATACCGGGGTGAGGTAGACTATTGCCCTGTTCTGCTGCTGGTTATAGGCCATGACAGGCAGCGAGGAAACCTGAGACCAGCCTGGCCTTCCGCAGTACTGCAAAATTAAACCAAGATTGGATGAAACAGAAACAGAACGAATACTTTATCAAGCACAACTGTTGGGACCAAACGTATATTTACGCAATTTTCACACGAAAATTAGAGCAAAATAGGAGGAACCAGCCTCACATTCCTTGTCGGCGTCGCAGTAACAATACCACTGTCTCAAAGTATTGTGTAATCACCCTTTGTTAAGTTCCCCTCTGCCCAAACACTCGAACCGGCAGGAAATACGCGCATCTTAACTGGTGGGCCGTAGGAATGGGCGCACATGGCACCATTTGTTCCCGTAGGACAAGTCACTGATGTCGCTCTGAATAAGGCAATGAGTATTGGGGCATAGTGGGCGCTTTCACCTTTCAATTGGCAGCTTTAGGAACACAGGAAATTTTGTGTGTCCGAAAAAATTCCTCTATCGCGATCAAAAAGGTAAGTCTCGTGCGAAACACAGCAGCCAAGGCAAAAGCCCCGGAAGCCGACAGATTCATCCTTTAAATGGTTGACAGCTTGCCGGCAAGTGTGAAAGGTCACACGCGTGTAGAACCACGTGAAGCTACTGCGCTGATGCGTCGGAACAATGACCGTTTGGTCTTGTCTGATAAGAAGGGTGGACATGGGGTGTCACCTGTGGAGGCTATGACGATAGCACAGCGAAGGCCATTGGTGAAAACTTTCGCAAGCCTGATGAAGGAGCCTCCCGCATCGAGAAGAGAGCGCAGGTCTAGCCCACCTGGCTGGTGCAGTCAATAAGGCGGAAGGCATGATAAAAAAAAAACAGTGCACGTCTTCGAGTAACTTTCCTTCGTCCCATCTTCGCGCTGCTTTTTACAACTTTCGAGTTATGTACCAAATGGCCCGCCTTCCGCCGATTCCCTAAAAGGGTAAATTTGTCACGGCAGTAACACCCCAAAATGCTTGATGGAATAATGACTCAACACGCTAAGAGGGAGATAACTTGAGGCAGATTTCTGTGGACACACACACTTCACCTTGAATTATCCATGACATGCCGCAGAGGATGTATCTTAATATTGTGTTGTTCAAAATGAAGGTGACGATTACAAGGCGACGATACAAGGCCCAAGTGCCAAAAGGAGTCAGCAAAGCACAGACAAAAATAAACGTAGTCTCACGAGGACTACTGCGTGGCGTCTTCGTCTGTCTCTTTCTCGCTGGCATATTAAGCGCGGGCCATTGCCCTTCCTCCCGAAATAGCATCGCCTCGATGCTAAAAGAAGCGTTTGCGATGAACACAATGTCCCAGAAGCCATGAATGTCACAATGTGTGGTGAAAAAATCCTTAAACACCCTTGACGAAGACGGATTATTTCTTCGCAAGTATGGTTTTAACCACGCCACGTGCACAATCTCGGGTCGTGGCTGTCGGCGTCGTGGTGGCTGGCTTCCGTCCGAAAGGACTTCGTAGGTGACGTCGCTCACTCTCCATAGCACTTCGTAGGGGCCGAAATAGCGACTGAGAAGCTTTTCAGTAAGATCTTTGCGGCACACGGGGTCCAAAGTAACACCCGGTCACCTGATTGGTAATCGACTTGTCTGTGGCGGAGGTTGTAGCGCCGTGTGTCGACACCCTGTTGTTTCTTGATGTTCATGCTGGCCAGTTGATGTTCACGCTGGCCAGTGTTTCCTCGGGTCATTGCACAAAACGCTCAGCATCTTCGTCAAGATTGTTGATGTTGTCAATGTCGCATGGGAGCAATGCGTCCAGCATCGTCTGAACATCACCACCGTATAGAAGACGAAACGGCGTGAAGCGTGTATTCTATTGTGTAGCGGTATTGTACGCGAATGCTACGTAAGGAAGCACCTCATCACACGTCTTGTGCTGTACGTCGATGTACAGATGGGTCCACTGTTAAAAGCAACACTTTCGTGCAGTGCATGTTTGGATTTCGCTCTCTTGCAAAAAATAGTGGCTTAGATTTGCATAAAACTACTGGTGGTTGACGGTTGTGCCGCCTTTTGACAGAGTCGTGCAGTGCATGAACAATGTTTCCCTCTCCACTTGCTGTTAGAGGGCCAGCAAAATGAAAGGTGCTCGTTGGAGTGTTCCCTTTACCAGTGGACCGTACTGTACAAATGCAACATATCAGCCATCGTTTTGTTCAGCCTTTCGGTCAATCCGTTTTCTGTGGGTGATAGGCTGTTGTCTTGCGATGCGTGGTCTAACTGTATGGAAAACGTTCTCAAGCAGCCTTGCCGTAAACGCTGTTCCTCGGTCTGTGATGACATAGGGTGGAACGCCGTGGCGTAGGACAACGCTCTCGACGATAAACAGCGACATCAGAAGCAGTGCCTTGGGGAAGAGCCCTTGATTCAGCGTAGCGGGTAAAATAATTTGTAGCGGCGATTATCCACTTGTTTCCTGAAGACGACAAGAGAAACGGGCCCAGGAGGCCCATGCCGACTTGATCGAAGGGTGTTCTGGGTGGCTTGAAGGGTTAAGTGATCCCGCCGGCTTAAGAGATGGGGACTTTCGGCGCTGGCATTCGCGGCAGGCTTGAACGTATTGTTTAACGCAAGCGACAAGTTTCAGCCAGTAGTAAGACGTGCGTACCCCAGCGAGATGATAATGATGATGTCTAAGGCCATGCCCTTTGCAGCGGGCGATCAACAGGCATAGCCCGGATCAGTCCTATAAAAACTAAACAAAAAAAATTAGACCATTTCCCGCTAAAGGCGACCATGAGGCGATGCGAAGCCGGAGCACTTGCACCATCACTTCCGCTGGCGTTCGTTGGTTATGCTACCGACCTCGCGTCGCGGAACGCAAAGAGGAACGCTACGCGCGTCTTGTCTTCCCTCTAGCCTGGCCGTTAATTCTCACAGGGCGAGCGGGGAATGCGGTCGACAGGCGTTCGAGAGGACGGCAGTGTAGGAGAGAAAAGAGAGGGGGAGGGGACGCGTATGCGCTGGTGCTCATCGAGGCGTTGCGCAAGAGAGAATTTCGGCATGTCTAGCCTGCGTTTGACAGGAAGATTGAATAGGGGGAGGGGACAGGGTGAGTAGAATGAGGGAAATGGGAGAGGGGGAAGTGAAGAAGTGGAGTGGTGAGGTGTGTGGAGAGGGTATGCGCATGCGCCGTAAGGTTGGTGACACCGCACGCCACCCACACCGGTTTGAACTCCGCTTTAAGATGCTTAGCATCTAAAACAAAAAGTCCATGAAGAAAACAAGTCCTATTTTGGCATCCCGTTCGGGGCCACTTGCCTGATTTCTCGTGCGACACCAGTGCTCGAGCCGTCGCTTTGTTATTTCAACCGCTTCTCAGTATGTGGCGCACCGCGTTCGTGGACACCCAGCGCTGTCGCCAGGGCACTGAAGTTCGTCTGCTCGAGCGGAGGCTCGTTTGGCCCGGGCCGCAGACCATTGCACTCAAGCACTACATGTTGTATGGTCTCCGCCGCCGCGCTGCATCGGTGGCAGGTCGTAGACGCGCTCGGTGCGTACTTGTTCTGTAGGGAGTGCGTTCTGTAAGGTTCTGTAGGGAGTGCCTCTGCGAGGAGGCTGCTTCCCCTGTTGTTGTCGTAGAAACGTTCCCTTTCGATTCCCTGTCTATAAGATCGGTACACTGTGATTGCCGACCTCTACTGGGCCGACGTCATCCACTTCTCCAGTTGAGTGGCTTTGACGCACTCTCTCACTTTATGCTTTGGCTCAGCTTGCGGGGCGGTCGTGAGTCGGATATTTTCGACGCCGAACCGTTCGGTTAGGATTTTAGGCTGGGTGACCCATTAGGTGCTGTGAGAGCGGAGATGGATATACTTGTATGTCTGTTGGGCCCACCGGTCGTCTGGCATTCCACTTAGCTCCGGTCGTAGGAGAATTTCGCCACGGCCTCTCGCGCGTGAAGGGAGCACCATCCAGCATCGCGCTGTACTGCATCGTTGGGCATGCATCTCTGTGCGCCGAGGGCCTAGCGCCCAGCCTTTCTTTGTCTGGACTCCAGAGCATGCCTTTTGCCTGAAGATAGGCACAGTACCACATTCCCGAAAGTGGGACCTGGCATGGCCACTCCCTTCCACAGAGCCCTGCATACCTCAAAGCGGTTGAAGGATCACAGTGCCTTATAGCCGAGAAAAGATTGTCGGGTCCTCGCCTTGGCTGTTAGGTCCACCTCATAGCTCTGGAATTAGTTTGGAGAAGTTGTGATGGCTGTCTCCAGATAGTTGTGTTTATTTGTCCAAGGTATTGGTTTGCCTTGAATGGAGAGCCTCGACATCACTTAGGAGCCCATTGGTCCATAGGCCATTGCCGCTAGCTTTCTGGCACTGCATGTGCTGCCGAGCCTTGTGCCCTCTTCGCCGCATAGGTTCAGGAGGGCCCATAGCTCATCAGAGCTGTTGGCCAGGAGGACAATGTCATCGGCGTAAAACAGTGCCGGAATGCGTCGTGTGTTAGAAGCACCTTCCTCCATTTAGCTTATATCAAAGCCCAGACCACATTCCGTTAGACGTTGCTCCATACCTGCGACATAGAGCATGAAGAACAGCGGTGACATAGGGCAACCTTATAGGCCTCTGGTTACTTGGATGGGGCATGAACTCTTTTGTCCCCACTGTACGAAGTAATAGGGATAGTTGGGCTAGTTGGTTTGTCCCCACCGTATGGCTGTCTGAGTGCCGCCATACAGTGTCTTATGTAGTACCACGAATTCGTCTGTCGCACCGAGTTGTGACAGTGTCGACCACAAATGTGTCTGTTCTCTGGCATCGTATGCCAGCGAGATGTCCATGAATACCGCAACGACAGCACGGGATTCCTTTCGAGCAATTTCCATTGTCTGCGTGACAATGAAGAGATTGTCCTCCAGGCATCTGCCAGGCCAGAAGCCATTTTGCAGTTCCCCCAGGAACTCTGCCTCAGCCCATCGCTGTGTCCTTGCTCGCATGCTATGGGCGAACAACCTGTACGTGGCAGAGATTATAGTCATGGGTCGATAGCTGTCTGTGAGGGACTTTTCAACTCCTTTCTTAAGGATGAGCCTTATGCTGGCACACCTCCATTCCCTCGGTATATTGCCGGACTGGACCACAGGGTTCAGGGCGTCTCGCAACCGCTCTCGAGTCTTCCCCAGTCGCTTCAATATTAACGATGGCATTCCATCCAGCCTAGCGGCCGAAACACCTGTCAACCGTCTCAGGGCTCGGTCAAGTTAACCTTCAGTAGTGGAGTCACACTGTGCTAGATCAGGTGGTTGTAGCTTCTCATTCAAGTCACCACTGCGCCGAGCATGTGATCTGAACGTGTTGGCCGTTTGTTTGTACTCTGTACTCCAGTACTGTTTCCGGATCCTGAAGATAGTCGGTCCGCGGTTCGGCTGTCGCCATCTGGCATTGTATGTGTCTCTAGAATTTCTTCCCCGCATCACGACCAGCCTCTGATCTCCTGTAAAAGCTTGCGGTTTATGGCTCTCATGCGGTCTTGTACCAAGGCAGACATTGATTTCTTGGAATGCAAGTACAGAGCCTATAGGTCTTGCACCTCCGTGTCATAAGCAACATGCCAGTGAGCAACTCTATGTTGGCGGCAGAATTGCTTACGTGCAGCCAGAGAGGCTGCCGCGTCACTGTCCCACCATGTCTTCATCTTTTGTCTCGGTGGGCCTCTCGAAGGTCTGTGTTCATCGACCACTTTTCCAATCATTTTCACCAGGCGTGGAAGTCACCATAAGTTACCAAGAGTTTCTGGTGTGCCTCTACTCCAGACACATGCCCACCACCTCTACTTTAGCGTCTATAAGTGCCCGAAAGCGGGTCTGGTGTCCAGCAAGTCTGGTAGGGTTGGCCTGTGCTCCAAACCACAATTTAAAGCTATCATGATCACTGCCTATGCTCTCCTCTCCGCTCTCATGTACACTGATGCCGGCTAGCCGTGGGAGGTCTGGCCAGATCAGGCAGTAGTCGATGAAAGATGTGCTGGTCGGTGCTGCCCACGTTCCAATTATACTTTGACTTGGGCGAGTTCGTACATACTCGTATACATGCATCGCGACTCGGACAAAGACAGGAGACTATTTTATGCGTCTCCTGTCTTCATCAAAGTCGCGTTGCATGTACCCAACTGCCCAGGTTATTGTGCACTAGCATTTTTCGGTGGGGTTCACAATGGTGAGATCGATTTTTCTCTGCCCAATCTAAGAGGAAATTGCTCAAAGAGGAATTTACCTTTTTGCTCTAAGAGGAGTTAACCAGTTTTATCTGCGGTCCAATCGTGTTGCTCAATATGTGCGTTAATGTCACCAATAATGAGTATGGACACATTAATGCGAAGGATGTCATTTTCCATGCAGGCTAATATTTCGATAGTTTTGTCGCAGAAATTTTTGCCCGTCCACAGGTAAACGAGGCCTTCCCACTGAGAGTCCACTCTGATCATAAAATGCAGCCTTCCCACTGAGAGTCCACTCTGATCATAAATCCCAAACCGCCTCCTTTGCGCTCACTTCTTTGTCCGTTGATGCCTGCCCATTTCAGAGGAGGGAGTTCCTCCATGCCTCGCAAATGTGTTACGGCAATGCAAGCAAATAACACATCATTTCCGTCGATTACCTTGACCAGTTCTTCCCATGTTTCCCCTCGTTGTCCACCCTGCATGTTGAGGTAGAAAATTGTAACCCCCTTATTCGTTCTTTGTCGCATTTCCCTCTTCCGCGTTTCATTGTTGTTTTGGGCGCGCCGCCAGTTTATTGATTGCCCATTCTGCCGTGTTTTCCTCTTTGCAATTGCCTGTGGTCTTTTTCCATCCTCTGAAGCAGGGCATGGCCAAAGGCATCCATGAAGGGGTTTACAGTAGGTTGTCGGTTCTTTCATCTGTTCTGAAACAGTTTCTTGGTGCCTGATCTTAACCCTCAAGAAGCACACAGTCTGTGGCCTAAGCTCTGATCAAGCTCCTCAGCCATGTCCACACTATGCGTATCAGCCGGTGATACTTTGCGTAGACCTCTGTTTGTGGTCACAAATTCCACCCCTGGCCGAAGGTCCCTGCAAATCCGCAGGATGGTGTCACTCCAGGCCACGCACTTGCTGTGGACATATTCGCGGGAGTCCGCTAGTTCTGGGATAGGGTATATTACAAAATATGCTTCTTGGGTTTTTCTAGCCAGGCCAGTAGTTGGGTTTGGGCATCCTTCGTGGAGTCAGCCTGAAGATGGTTATTCAGCATGTATCTGCGGCCTGTATGGATCACCACTATGGGCTCTGGAGCGCTTCATATTGCTGCATTCTGGGTTATTGCTTTGCAAGTCTCCTCTATGGTTGCGTTCTCCTTCATGCGGAAATGCACTTGCTTGCTACTTTTGGCTGCGCGCAGTACATGACCTTTTAGTTGGAAAGCATGACTGTCACCATACAGGAATGCTTGTTGGTGCGAGCCCCATGCGGGAGACCCTTGAACTGCTTGCCGTCTATGTGTAAATTGTCCATCTGTGTTCGTCCTGTGCGGTTTGTTGCCTGGCTTCGTGTGGCGTGTTGCTTTCCTTGGTTGACCGCGTCCATTTACTGGGGTACACGGGGCGGTGCGGTGCCCGGGACAGTTATGGTGTCCGGATTTTTTTGGGAACGAATGTTACCGCTGTCCTGTTCAGTGCTAGCATCGCTTCACTTTGGTAATCCTGCTCTGGTTCTGTGCTTGGAGGGCTTTTATGGGCCACCATTTCCGTTCCCTTGCTGCCTATGGCGTTGTATTGAGAGACGCAATGCTTAAGTTGCTCCAGGAGCGCCACATTTCAGCTAACTCCCTCTTTCGCGTTTTCTCGATACGCAGTAGGGTATTTGGTCCCTTTCTTTCTTTTCTCCTGCTCTAGGCGCATCCTCAGGTCGGCCATTGTGAGCTTGTTGCTCTCGAACGCTTGACCCACCAATGCCATAATTTCCTCTTTAAAGGACTTGAACTTCGCCCATTGACGGCACCCATAACCGGGTGCTGCATCTACCTCTTCAATGGAAGAGAAGGGTGTATCCTGGAGGTTGACCCATGAGTGGCACACCGTGCACATCACCCATTCTGCCTTGGAGTTATCTTTATATGCCTCTCGGGTCTTATTCAGCGCCTTCTTCCTCGTCTACATCCTTTACGTGCTAGCTAGCTTTTAGATGCAAATCATCTTATGGCGGAGTTCAAACAGGTGGTGGTGTGTGGCGTGACTAACCTTACTGCGCATGCGCAAACCCTATCCAAACACCTCTCCACTCCCCTCCCCCTCTATGCTCCCCTCACCCCCTCTAGCCTCCTCCTCTCTCCCTCTCCCCCACTCCATTCCTACTCCCCCTCTGAAACGCGGGCTCGACATGCCGAAACGCTGTTTCGCATCGCCTTATGGTCCCCTTTAGCCGGAGAAGCAGTCTGGCTGAGGTACCACGCACAGTACACACAGAGTAACAAAAAGAACGGAAAAATTGACATGCCGAAGCACCCACAGTTTGCCTTTGTGATGCCCAGGTTCGGTTGATACCCAGGTGGCCAGATGAAGGTTCGTCGTGGCAGGCGAATAGAATTTCGTCACGAAGCCCTGCTGGCACGACCAATAGATAAGTTTTGTTGCTTGCGGAGGCGTTTTTCTTGTACAATACACCCTGTCGCAAAGAAAAGAATGACAATCCGCGAACTATATTTCGCGGCAGAGATACGTTGAGGCCCTCTAGATGTTCAAATATATGTCGCAATGGAGCATCTGGTCCTCTCGGTGTAGCTAACTGTTATTCTTACGGCTCCAAGAAAAGGGCAGTGATCGTCCAGGGCTTGAGCGGCAGGTTCAACTGAGGAGCGTGACAACGTGTCTGCATCTTCGCGTGCGCGACCCGACTTATACACGATAGTGACGTCGTGTTCCTGCGAACGTAGGCTCCACCGTGCAAGTCGTCCGGAAGGGTCTCTCTGGTTCGCTAGCCAGCACAGCGAGTCATCATCTGTCACTACCTTGTATGGGCGGCCGTATAGGTAAGGTCGAAACATAGCAAGTGCCCGTACGACGACAAGGCACTCCTCCGTGGCACACTAGTTGGACTCCGGGCTTGATAGGGTGCGACTCGCATAAGCGAGAGCCCTTTCAACATCCTCCTCACGCTGTACGAGTAGCGCGCCCAGACCGATGTTACTGGCATCGGTATGAATTTTTGTTTAGGCTTTCTCGTCGAAGTGTTGCCCAAGAACGGGTGGCGATGTCAGGCGATGCCGAACCTCGGTGAATGCTGTTTCTTGTTCTGAACTCCAAATGAACGGTGTGTCGTCTCTAGTGAGTCGACTAAGTAGTTCGGAAAATTTTTGACAAATTGCCTATAAAGCGCCGGTAGTATGCACATAGCCCAAGGAAGCGCCGAACACTTTTCTTATCGGCTGGAGTCGAGAAGGCGGCTACAGCGGCGGTTTTCACTGGCAAAGGACGGACGCCTTCCGCGATCACACGTCCAAGGAACTTCAGTTCTTCGTAACCGAAGTAGCATTAATGAGGCTTTCACCTAAGGTTAGGCGACTGGATTGCGTCGAATATTTGTCGTAGTCGCTTCAGATGTTCGGAGAAGCTGGCTGAAAACACGACCACTTCACGTAAGTAAACAAGGCACCTTTGCCAGTTTAAGTCGGCTAACACAGCGTCCATCATGCCTTGAAAGGTAGCTGGCGCAGAGCTGAGATCAAATGGGAGCACTCGAAATTTATAGAGACCATCCAACATCACAAAGGCTGTTTTTCCACGGTCGCGCTCATCAACATCGATTAGCAAATAGCCATGATAATAGTTATTATCATGTTTTGCGTAATTGGCGTCTGACTCACTTTAGACGATTGAGCAAAGCACGCCCTGAATTCAAGTAACAGCTCTCGCAAGGCCTTCTGGCTCTCTTCTGACAGTTTATTGTTGATATTAACATCTGTTACGGCTTTTCCATCGCGACTGCTGTCTTGACATGCAAAGCACTCAATGGCGTCATCCAAGGCTTCAGCGTAGGCAACGCCAGTGCCATGAAAAAGGTGACGATGCTCATTTGTAAAGTTCGTGATCATGACCTCCGCTTGAATGTTCCGAATGTCAATGACGCCTCCTACCACAGAAATTCCAAGCGCCAGCCACATGGGAACTTTGCACTCCGCAAGCGTTTCACCGTCGCTTGTTCCCTCGCAAGTCGTCTGATTCATTCACGAGGTGGTTTTGTGACACTGCCGTCGGAAACACGAAGCGTGGGGGGGGGGGCATTACAAATTATTAAGTTCACATCGCGCTTAGTACAAAATGCTGGTCTTCGCGACGTAGACATAAACATGGTTTTATTGTAAAAAACAAACCACCCCACATGCAACGAGTTGGAACTGACATGGCCCTGGCATGTGCTATTTGTCTCACTTGCAAGTGCGGCGCTCGTATGCACGCGCTGCCGTGCGCGGCGTATGCGACGCTTGCGTCCCAATTTTGTGTTATCACGTGGATGTCTGATCACAAGACCACCCTTCACGTTTCTTTCGGGGTTTTGTGAAACCCAAAGTAAAACTGGGAGCCACAAAAACGTCTCTAAGTATTCACCTTTAAGGCACAAGAGCAGACCAACCGCCATTTCCTGCGTGGCATGCAGCTATGCAGCCTGTACCGACCATGATGTATTTCAGGAATAAAGGTGCATGGTCGCAGTAAAAGTAAAACGGTGGAGACTTGGCTAAGACATGGCGCAGCGAACTGTAAAGGCGAATATCATGTCACTGTACGCCATAGACCAGCAACCAAGATGTGTAGTACAGCAGCAAATGGCCTCTGCTTTGCATCACCATAGGCAGAAACCAACACACGTTAATTCTTCGGAAACATCCCCTTGCACGAGACAGAGACCGTCAGACCGCGCGTCGTCTTCGTTGTCTTCATAGAATGGGTTGTATTTCCTTCTCTCTAAAGGAGCATGTCCCGCTGCTACAGTCTTTAAATTCTTTGTAAAGTAGCTTTGCACCAGCAACAGACCCTTACAAAGTCATTCGCTTGCGTACTGCTTTGTGTGCACGTAAACGTGCACAAGTTCTGGCCTTTGCTAGCGGCACCTTGTATGGGGAGGGGGGGGGTATCCGGGACGACCTTGTATGTGAAGTTACTTAGTCGTCGCAACACTCGATGAGGTCAGAAGTTTAGTCTGAGCAGCTTCTCGGATAGTCCCCGTCGTCGTGTAGGCGTCCCCACCCATACCCTGCCTCCGGTCTCGTAGATTACAAGTCTATGGCTAAAATAATAGCGATGTCCGTCGTGCTCTTGATGCTGGTGTATTCGCTTACGTGCGAGCTACGTGCCTTCCTCCGCGCGTTGCATAAACGCGTCGGCGTCTTTTTGAAAATCATCGCGTTCCTGTTGCAGCATCGCGTCCTTCACCGTCCTTCTCGTTCATGAACGCGGCTGGATGTGGTCATTGCTGTCGTTTCTTGTTTGGAAAATGAACGCGAACACGACGGACCAAGACGAGAAGGTCACAGTACGACACTGTCTCGTCTTGTGTGTCTGTTGTGTTGGCGTTGATTTTCTACGTATGCGTCGTTTCCAGCTAGCCCACTTTACTACACTATTGTAATTTGTTTCTTGCTTAACCGTGCTCTAAAAAATGTGTAAGGTAGAATTTCGCCCCGATCTGTGTCCACGCGCATTGAAAGCATGTCTTGCAGTGTTTTGCTCGGGCGCTGAGTTATTTCGTTGGTGTGTGGATGTTAGGCTGTCGACCTTGGATGAATCGTACTACTGAGCACCACCACTAAAACCTGTGCTGTGAGTGCAGTTCCTCGACCTGCTATTACGATGGAACGAAGGTGACGTCACCTGAAAACTACGAAACTGGCGACAATATACAAATGTATTTTTCTCGAACTCTTAAGGAAATAATTTATATAAGAAGTCCATTACTTAGATTATGCCATCTTTTTGATAAAGCGCGGACGCATTTCACTGTTAACTTTCACGCACGTCAAAATAGTATACCATGCGGCTCGAGTACCGTGCTTTTTGTTTGCACTGGAACAACCGCACACAGGGCGTGCATTGCCCAGTTATAAAAGGCGCATCATTGTAAATTTTCAAATGTTTTAGAAATAAGTCCCTCACTGAGAACCAACCTTATCGAACGCCAACAGGAAATGAGAAAAATGAAAGTATGGGTCACGTTATTTGTGATGTTTAAATGGCGTTATAATAACTGCAATATCAATATGAACCAATTAAAGTGGCCGAAAACAACACCGTGCCACCGGTAGGTACCGCACCTGCAACCTTCGGACAACGCGTCCGATATTGCACCAATTGAGCTACAGTGACTGTGGTACTCCCATTCATGATATCGGGCATGTAGCTGGCGATGATAGTCAGCGCTTTACATTCACAGAAATTAGGTAAGTTTTCGAGATATGGTAATTCATCATCGAATGCTCGCTCCGTGACTTAGATAAAGAGCGTCCTATTTTGCCTAATATTGAATGCTCGTACGACAGGCGCATATTGCTGTCGTTCAAATATCTGAACAAGTAGCGCTCAACTTGCTGAATTTGAACGTAAAGAAAAGCCCTGGGTCCGACGGCATCCGGAATGAGTTTTGTAGAACTAAGCTGAATGAAATTCAAGATATCTCACCGCATCACTTTTCAGGTTTTCACTTTAGAGCGTGTCCCTAAGGAGTTGAAGAAAAAACAATGATTGTGTCGCGAAAAGCTCCAATACTAGCAATACAGCAAATTATCGAGCTGTGTTACTAGTATTTGTTGCAAGCTGCTTGAACGTACCATCTCGAAACTTTTGTTAAGTTATGTGAATAGCGGAATTTATTATCTGACAGGCAGCATGGCCGTCGACCAGCTTTTTCTAGACGCCCCAGATAATATTATTAGCTCATGATCTTTCGGAAACTATTAACTCTCGATGACAGATGGATAGGATCCTCATGGTCTTTGCGACAGCTTTTGCTAATGTGTCTCACGGTAAAATACTGAGAAATGCTTTCTTATTTTGCAAAATTCTACCGTTACAAACTGGTCCCCTTCTTATTTTCATTCTCGCGAGCAATACTTTAAATTTAAGATACGAAGTCCCAACATTTTTATGTTAAGTCGGGAATACTCCAAGGTAGTGTTTCGTGGTCCCCTGCTGTTCATTTTACTTGTCCATGACCTCTCAAATGAAATGGTCGTTTCCATCAGTTTAATAGCAGACGACTGCATATTTATAATAAAGCAGAGACAGTAGGTGACTCTGTAAAATTGTAGGGTAGTTTACAGGAGATAAAAGAATGGTGTGATAATTGGTAAATTGTGGTAACCCCTCTAAAAAGAGCATTTACGACAATCTCCAGGAAGAAAAAGAAACATTTAACTTAAACTTACTACATTAAAAACCACGAAAAAAATGCCTTCATGCGTATGAGTATCTTGGCATCATTTTCAGTAGTGATCTCGCTGAATTCATAATTTTTATTGCATTTGTGCTAAGGTCAAAAAGTCACTGTGTTGTCTGGGGCGTAATTTGCCATATGCAACACATGAAAGAAAAATTTTTAGCACAAAATACCCTAAATAGACAAATAACAAAACATTTCAATATTGTCTGGTATCCTTTCTCTGTTACATGACAAATATTGACGAAAATCGGCGTCAAAGAGTCCCATTTATATATCTGAGTCAGATTTATATTCACTAAGTAGTGGCGCACGGACTCTCCTTAAGTACCCACATTACAGGCTAGGACTAAACAAGAAAGACCTAAACATTTTTATTTGATCATTAATCATTATATTCGCCAAGTTATGCCGACTGTTTTGCTATTCCTCCCAGTGGAACTTGTAGACGCTATTAAGTGTTTATTCGTGCTACCGCTATTCACACCGATTGTTTTAAGAACAGCTTCTTTTGAAGAGATATCACGGAATTCCATTCTGTGTCAGATGAAGCCATTTCTTGCACATTAGCTGATATATTCTTGAAAAGCAGATCTAATAGTTTGATTTGTTATAGTTTCCTTGGCCTATTTGTAATCTGGCGCGCCTAATTAATTTTCTTACCTACGTATATGTGTCTTGGTCTATTATCTGTCCTTTTACCTGTTAGTTATGATAGCACAACATAGTAAAGTTTTGTTTCCAGCAAGATTTTTACATATTGCTTCTCCGCTGCTGCAGTATGCCTGTGTAAGGGCTCGTAGCACTTTTCAAATAAATAAAAATATATAAATGTTAAATGTGCTCACCTCATTTGGGTCATCATAGAACGGCGCCTGATGATCTCGGCATGGCTGGAACAATGGATTTGGGTTGGCAGTTATGGGGACGTAGTGCACTCCTTTTAGACCAAAAGAGATCGCAAAAGGTATCGAGAGACCCAGCTTCTGCACTTCCCAAAGTACCGTCAAGCTTTCGTTCTGTAAACATACGTGAAAAAAGAGAGAGGCACTCAGATTGGGTCATGCCTCTCCACGTCACAAGAGTGCTCGCAAAAATGAAATACGCCCCTGCGCCCTCTGTCGTTATAACGAACTCTGTCTAAGAGCAATATCATTCCCAGTGCCTTAGCAAGAAAAAAATTCAGGAGCTCTTTCTCTATCGTAAAAATGGGAGGGCGTGAAGCATCGCGTTCTGTGCATGGATTACTAATTTTGTTTTTTTGTCTTACTTGCTTTCTTGTTTTTATTTCTTTAAATAGGCAGGATGCCAACTGAGTCATGACTAAGGACTAGATGCCGGCTTTTTAGGCACTAAAAGGCACGTTTCAGGCGCCACAGTATGCAGGCAAAACACTGTTTTAGGCCTCCAAAACCGCAAATATCGGCAGAATAAATTTTTACATACCTTCCAATAATTTCAAACAAATTTGTGCGCTACCTGTATCTGCGACAGGAAGGGAAGACACGTTATTGTTTATGATGGCCCAAAGGCGCCAACGGTTCAACATAGCTAAGCAATTGTCCTTTTTCCCGCATGGTTCGCCGAACGCGGTCTGTCCTTTTATTGTCTAGCATGGTGATTGAAGTGTCCATCGTCGAATCGACACACTTCTTGGTCTGTTTCTTTTCGGCGTGGCGCAGAAGGGCAGCACAGGAGCAGATACCCACACCACTAAAAGACCCGTAAAGAAGTGCCTCCTACTGGCCGTGGATCATCGCGTAGGGTTAATTTCTCCCCTGTTGGTGCACACGACGTTTGACCATTTCGAGCTGACAAGTGTAAAGCATGCACTGGGCGTTCACAATCAGATCTGTCAAGGTCTGCAACGCCATCCGCCGCGGAAAGGCGTGAAATTTCAAACTGAACGCCGCTTGCCCTTTCCGCAGGCGTGTGCTCCAAGATGAAGGGGCTGACGTACAACAATGAATGGTCCTGCGTAGTTATTTGTGCTCTTACGTCGTTCATATATGTAGATGTCGGTGCTCCGAGTCTCGCACGTCGATCACAGTAGCACCTGACACTGTGAGAAGTATTCTAGGTGGCATGTCTAATTTGTGTAAATATGTTGCTTGAATAGATGAACAAAAGCAGATAGAAATAATAAAACGCAGAAACGGAATGCGTGTGCGTTTTATTAGCGCAGCTCTTAAAGCTTGCCGTAATCTGTGCGGCCTATCAAAAAACAGATGTGACATGGACTATCAGAAAACTTTCATCATCATAAACGGGTATGTGCCACAAAATATACTCACCACTGGACAAGTAAAGATGAAGGTGTCAACAGTTAGCCCAGCAAGTGGCAACGAAACGACAGCGGCAAGTCGGAGCTCCCGAGTACGTACAATGATAGAATACTAGGGAACTGGAAAGGCAGTGGCGGCTGGGCAAGACCCCGAAGTGATAAAAGGCCTACGCCAACGACGACGTGCCCGTAGATCTATGAGAGGTGCGAACGCTTGGTTTCAGCGCAGGGTTCTGTGTCTGGGCCTTGGACATCCGTGTCGTGTCTGTGACTGTTTGTGGTTAAGGCCTAGAAAGGCCTAGAAACAAACTAGAAGCAACCAGAAGCAACCAGATTAGCCCTACTACTGGAATTGTCCCGAAACTAGAATCGTCGAGTTTTGCTGCTTCGAGCCTTATGCGGCTTAGTGCAATCATCGTAATTTCTTTATTTTTGTTCTTTACTTATAACCACAGCGAGATGCGAGACCAATCAGCATTCATATCGCATGCGTTCGTGTTCTCGCCGTTCCCGCGGTGTATGCGCTAAGTATAGATGATCCGTGCCAGCCTCAACAAACGTGTGCGCACTAAGGGGTAGATCCAACAGAAACAAGCAGTATACTACAGAGAGCGCCGAAACGACACATGTCGATGCGTCTGCGTCATGTGATCCTACGGCCTCGATAACGAAGAGGGCAGGGGAGGGACTTGGCGAGTGGCAAGGATTTCAAGCTCGCCTCCTCGCATCATGGTTTCTCGCCTCGCAATGAACCAATTTGAAAATTCGTGTGGTACAACGCTCTTTATTGGGCACGCCAGAACTTCCAGTGTCAAAGTACAATTTCCTATGTGATTTTGTGAGGGGCCTTTTAAGAAGTAATCTACAAACTGTCCCCATTTCATAGCGTTCGTTTGTTCCGCATCAGATATTGTATCATATCGAAGGATGCACCGAGCAGCAGATGGCAAAGCACTCGTTATTCGGATGATTAGGCGCCCGCTCTCTCGCATGGGGAAAATAGCGGCATTGTTCATTGGCAATACTGGTAATTGTGATGACACCAAGTCTTTGACAACGTCGAAAGAGGAGAGCAAATGCATCTTCCCCATTCAGCTGTCAATTACAAAATACGCAGAAAGTGTGGCCAACCTATTTAGGTGCTATTCCACTTAGCCCAGTTGTACTTACTCGAAGAATTTAAATATTCCATTACAGTATTTATGGACGCATCTGCGCCACGATGGCCTAAGCGCCCCTGCAAATTTCCTTTCTGATTTGACAGGCGTCGTGCGGGTGTTGAGAATACCTAACCCATCATAAGTGCCTGCAGCACGAACATTGATTTATGTTTTCCTTAAGTACGTTCAGTAATGTTTATTAGAATTTAAGGTCGTTATTCTTACAGACTCTGGTGGTGGAAGATGCCGACAGTCCTACTGTATGCATTATCATAGAATCTGGCGAAAAAGCTCGCTCACTTGGGGTTGCCCGTGCTGCCCATTGGATCGCTTCGTATGTGGGCATTGCTGTACGTGAAGAGGCTCATCGCCTCGCTTCAAGTTGTAAGTAATCATGATGAGTGTGGCTGCTAGGAAATTTTGTGTAAAATAGACAACACTCGCCCTATAAGGCGATACCTACTAAAGCAGCACCCGGACGAACGGGTTGCGAACGGATCCTTCCTTCTTCGTGTTCGTGGTCTTGGCTTGCCTCGTCGTTCCAGAGCAATCTTATATTTGCTATGAGCTTTCTGTTGATGCGCGAGCGCCTGTGGCGTCAAAGGGGTGTGGGCAGTCGGTTGTGTCCATCTTGGGGCCCTTGTGAAACACTTTTCTGTTAGTTCTCGTTATTATTGTGTCTAACAAAGAGAAAAAAAACGAGCCCTTAAAAGTGATATTTACTTGATCATCTTATATTACACTGACCCGCATTTGTTACGCAGCGTGTTCTGCTGATTAAGGAATGTAAGTTCTTTGGACTTAAGTGCACAACCATGGACGATTTCTTCTTTCCGAGAGGATGTACTTGTGATTCGACCAGACCCACCGAGCTGTGCTGACTTCTATGGACCAACTGACTTCCAACTTATGGTCAAAGCAACTTATGGTGAGCTTGCTCTCTCCCTCTTTACAGTGTGTCCTTGTTTATTTGTGTATGAAAATTAAATAAATAATGCTTAAGCAATACGCTGCAATTTTCGAGCTGCTTGCCGGTCTTCGTGCGACGTTCCCATTAGTTCCTATTGCATTAATTGCGTCGTCCTTGTAGCGAAGCAGACTCTTTAAATCATCATCACCAGCACAAGCATCAACGAAGTGCCCAGCTGCATAGGTTCACGTATTCCCTTACGGACGCGTCGTGGGCGCTGCGCTGATTCGCGCAAAAGGCAGAAATATGGCGTAGTGGGCACTTCGGAACTGTACTTGCAGTAGGCCTACGATAGTTTAAGCAACTGATGGTACTCATACAGGCGTTCCTTTGCCAGAAACCAAGCGAGGCTACCAATTGAGAAGGCGATGCGAACGGGGCCAGGTTACGCTATCACGTTCCACTCCTGAAGCGAAGCTGAATGATCTTCAAACTTCTTGTTCCGCGGTTATGTCTGAACATGTGGTGACCGCATTGAATGCTTCACGAAAAAAATGCCTGTGCCGGGTCACATCCATGTAGGCCATTACCACATTACGAAAACAATATGGGACGAAGACAGTCATTTGCGGGCCGTGCCGCCAGCTAGATGTCCGCAAGCCGCTTCCTGCCCGCTGCCTCCGTGTTTGAGACATATGATCTAAGGGGGGGCCGTATTTACGTTAGAGCTGTGTCCTCGTTGGAACTAACAAATTCCTTTCTTCCCGGTGTATACGTCGTACTGAAATTGAATGGTCCCGCGTAAAGGGAAAGACAGCTTTGTGTCTAAGGAGCCCACGCAGCCCACCCAGTGACAAAAAGGAAATGCACACGCCGGCGGCCAGATGTCAAAGATGAATAATGTTTTCAGCACTTCCGCTTTTCGACCATCGACACAATCCACAATTTGAAAAAATAGCGAGTAGTTACAACGCGCCACTCGCAATTTCACTCCATGCCAATTTGGCAGAGTTGTGTCTCAGAATCGCCTCCGGAAAGAACAACCTGGCGGTTGTGGCAAGAAGCACGTCCAATGGTTTGCGAAATGCTCGGTTGGCGTTATTGATGAAATTCCGCTATCTTGTGGAAAGTCCTATACCGGTGAGATTGGGGGCAGTCCCCACACCGGGGAGACTGTGGTGCATATCGAATAGTACTGTGTCGCGAAGGTGTGTCAACGAGTTTTCAGGGAATATGAGCTCTCAGAAGAAGAGGTTATGCGCATTCGCCCGCTCATTGTGCACTCTGCAGGCGTGCTCCTACATTTCAGAAGACCAAGATCTTGTGTAAAAGCAAATGCACAACTGTTTATGAAAGCTCTTTATTTTTGTTCGCAAGGGAGTGCTTGCGTGGGCCGTATATTTGTGCCTCTGATGGACGTTGCAAAGCTTCTAGAGTAATATGTGAATATCTATTGTGCATGAGCGAAGATGCGCTCATATTGACGTGCGGCGAGATAAAGTTAGGTGTTTACGTTTGCCTGTGCTGTTTCCTTGTCTTTGTGCATTGTAGTTGCTGGGTGATTGCACGTAAGATCGAACAATCGATGGCTGATCGACCTCTCAAATTTATTTCAAAATTTTATATATTATTGCCTGATGAGTGCAAAGAAGAGATCCGCAATTTGTTTTGCCGCCAAAAATTTTTTCGAAGCACAGGAAATCAATAATGACGAAGAGGTGGAGTGAAGCGCTCATCCGCTCTGCTGTTTTGGCCAACTTTCGTTCTGAATTGCTCAAAATATATTAAAGTTAGGTACCTGAAATTTCTTTAACTAAATATATGCATGTTTCTGCTTCTGCTCAGGTATTTTTAGTTTTGATGTGTAGTGTAGATGTTTTTATAAAAAAACCTCAAAAAATATGGATGCTGTTTGCAAGGCATGCAAGAAAGAAGTATGCACAATTGAGCATATGCTCTGGGAGTGTGGGTCGCTTGGCCCTGGCATTTCCCGGGAACGGTTTATAGGGATGATAAAGTCTCACGACCATATTCCCCAAGTCCTGGCTGTCCAGTACGCCCATGACAGGGCTGGGAGGCTTGACCTCCCAGTCCCGACGTGGGATTAGCCAGGCAGGTGGCAACACCCTGTACAGGACGTATAAATAAAGTTATTTCCATCCATCCATCCATCAAAATTGGCCCAGGGAACGTTATTTTCTTTACTTTGAAGGTCTTTATCTCAAAAAATCCTTTAGCAGAGCGACAAAAATTGCGCTCTACGTTCATGGCATGCTTATCTACCACACTGCCAAATCTTACATTAATGCAACGTTTCAGTAAATAGATATGATCGGGCTAAATTAAAGAAAACACCGGACAATGGAAACTTCTGACGACATTTAAAAAAAAACACAGTTTTTATATTTCTTAAACGTCGTCCACTTATTCTCCTCCACATCAGCTTACATAATCATTGAAAACATGTTGCATAATGTCGTTGCACTAATGTTACGACCCCTCTAATGAGACCCTTAGGCAAGAATTGGCAATTCCGACTTCTTGCCCAGCAAATGTATAAAATGGAGGCAGGATTGAATTTCTTTTTATTAAAAGGCCAGCAGTACCGAAAAAGGTGTTGCCGGCACTGAAGACGTTAATCCTGGAATTATTTCGTCACTGCAGCAGCCACGAGCGCGGGGCTACCGAGCAGGCGCCCGCGCAACCGAGATTCTCGTTGTAAGAGACGGCACAGTGACAGCTCGTTTTCGCGTCCTCAGACCGATTGAGTTCGAAACAGCAACACCTCTCGCGTGACTTGTACGCACGTGCGCCGGTAGTCGCAATGATCTGGTTAATGACGTGGATTTCTTTTTCAGGGGGCATAAGAATGTCATCGTTAAACTGTGCGTTCCGTGAAGATCTTTCATTGCAGTGGTAGCAAAAGCACGCGTAGCACAAGTAGTCCGTCTCACTGGCAGTCACTGATCTTTCGGGCGTTAAACGTTCCTTCAAAGCGTATATGCCTAGGTCGGTAACTCTGCGAAATTTTGGCTTCTTTGCAATAATTAAAGGAGTACTGACATAATTTTGAGACATCGTAAAAGGGACATATTTTGCTTCGTTTGTATGCAGTGTCAACGCTGTCCACACACTGGGGTCAGAGAACACGTATAAAATATTTTAATTTGACTTTGAAGTATTCGTCGCTGAGCATCTGCAAGCCAGGTCCACTGCAAGAACATTATCCCGACGAGTCAAGACCGTTCCCCAGAGTATGCGAGTTCTGCGTCCTGCATGCAGCCTAAATCACGGAAATCACTGCCATGGTCACAGGACGACAATTCACTCATCGTTGTTTATGTGCACCACGAGCAGATGACGAATTTGCTGCTAGTACGTCGCGAGTTTCTGTATCTCCGTGACGTCACACTGCTATGAAACGACACTGAGAAGCCACCCCCTCGATATCTAAACCGAAAGTGTCTTGTTAAGGTGGCGCTAATTAAAATATATAGGATGCATTCCCAGGCACCACAATAGTCGTTTTAGGTTTCTCGACACCAGTATTTTTATTTAGAGCAGCAATCCGAATTTTTAAAAATTCGTGTCAGTACTCCTTTAAGCTTCTTGTGCTTCAAAAGGTAGTCTCCACAATACACTCATTCCAAGCCTATCTTCTCGCCATGAGACGCACAGGAGGAGTAAGAGCAAAGCACAAGAAACTATCCGCGCCGAATGAAGTGTGACCAGCGCTCTGAACGCGCGTGCCAGTTCAGGCCGTCTGCTGCCGACATCTAAGATAGGCAAGCGCATCCGGTTACCGATAGTTTTGCTTTTCTTTCCTTTGACATTCCATATTTTGCTTTGCCACTGGAGCGCCACGTTAATGCTTTTCCACTGATCGCAACTGGCGCAGCGCCGTTTCTCTGGAAGCAGCGCGCGTGAAAGCGAGCGCTCATTGCTCCCTTATAGAGTTCTCATCTTGCTTCCATCTCTGCCGTGTTATCAGCGCCTAGCTGCGGTGCGAACACAGGGTGGATAAAATAGCGAAGCTCCAGTGCACGTGCGTACAAGTCACGCGAGAGGTGTTGCTGTTTCGAACTCAATCGGTCTGAGGACGCGAAAACGGCTGTCCTGTGCCGTCTCTTTACAACGAGAATCTCGGTTGCGCGGGCGCCTGCTCGGTAGCCCGCGCTCGTGGCTGCTAGCAGTGACGAAATAATTCCAGGATTAACGTCTTCAGTGCCGGAACACCTTTTCGTACTGCTGGCCTTTTAATAAAAAGAAATTCAATCCTGCCTCCATTTTATACACTGGCTGGGCAAGAAGTCGGAATTGCCAATCCTTGCCTAAGGGTCTCATTGGAGGGGTCGTAACTATTAGTGCAACGACATTGTGCAACATGTTTTCAATCATTATGTAAGCTGATGTGGAGGAGAATAAGTGGACGAAGTTTAAGAAATATAAAAAATGAGTTTTTTTTCAAATGTCGTCAGAAGTTTCCATTTGTCCGGTGTTTTCTTTAATTTAGCCCGATCATAACTCTTTACTGGAAACGTTGCATAAATGTAAGATTCGGCAGTATGGTAGATAAGCATGCCATGAACGTAATGCGCAATTTTTGTCGCTCTGCTACAAGGAATTGTTTGAGATAAAGACCTTCAAGTAAAGAAAATAACGTTCCCTGGGTGAATTTGAGGTTTTTTAAAAAACATCTACACTACACATCAAAACTAAAAATACCTGAGCGAAGCAAAAACAGCATATATTTAGTTAAAGAAGTTTCAGCTACCTAACTTTAATATATTTTGTGCAATTCAGAACGAAAGTTGGCCAAAACAGCAGAGCGGATGAGCGCCTCACTCCACTCTTCGTCATTATTGATTTTCCTGTGGTTCGAAAAAATTTTTGGCCGGCAAAACAAATTGCGGATCTCTTCTTTCCCACTCATCAGGCAATATATATAAAATTTTGAAATAAATTTTAGAGGTCGACCAGCCATCGATTGTTCGTTCTTACGTGGAATCACCCTGCTCTCTTATTCTTCACTTCTTGAATAGTCAAAGAGTTCCCGCTAAGATGGTGCTAAACTCTGAGGCTTTAATCCAGGAGGCCTCCGGATATCTAAGATGCTTCCTCCTCTGTGCCATGGGGCAGCGTGGGAGTGCGGAGGGCGTAAATAAAGTGGCATCGTTTCTTGAAGTGCCATTTGGCGACAATAGTGTACCCTCGAATAAATAAATATCAGGATTAAATAAATATCAAGTTTTCAGTAGGATCAATGGACATCATCTTTGGCTTATCATGAAATAACTGATTATTGCTATGTGGTTTATCGTTATCTGAGTTCAATTCCTTTTCCATGAAAAATTTTGTTTTCACTGGCGGTGTAATATTGCGTGAAGCTTTTGTTTTCATTGCTAATGCTTTTGTAATTGACAATGTTGGCGCTAAATGGCCAGCCAAGTTGCACTAATATTTAATAGTAATGCCTGTCTAGCTTAAAGGCCAGTGATGTTCTGCCGGTTTGCAAAATAGCGTAAATTGTTTTGCATAAACTTTGAAGTCTAACGTAAAAAAGCTAGGCGTTGCTTTACTGTCGCAAACACCAACCACCACAGCACCTGAGGGAGAGCATCAGCAATGTAATGCATCGAGAAATGGCGGCACAGGAAGGGACGATATCGTGCGCAAGCCCGAACGCAGAATCGGCCGTTTTCGTAGGTCTTTGCAGGCGGCGGTCGCATGAGCACGGCAACTGCGTCAGCCGGGCGACAATGCCGCCTAGGACGTCGAGAACATCCAGATCGAGAAATACGCTGTCGATGCGAGAGGGCGTCTTTTATCGAGGAGCAGTGACGTCCTGACTATAATCATACCTCGTGCGCTCGTCTCCCTTATCTACACTTATTCCCACACCGCCCGACGAAGTGAGGGCGTAATAGCGGTCTTTACGGGTAAATGGCATATTACCGCAGGACGTTCGTGTGCGAAAAATAAGGTGTGTTTCTTGGACGCACAGCACCCTTAGACTAACATATACAGGAGTTCCGTAATGTCGTATGGGTTGTGAAATAAGTCTCTAACATTCCACGGCAGTATTTCGGTATTCATTTTGATGTGTTTCATGCTGTGCATCTAAGGAACGTGGACTAACGATATCTTTCGCTCAGGAGAATTTTTCAGGGCCCTGTGATGCGGAGTCTTTCTTTCTAAATGCGTTCGAGTGAGCTTCGACGTTCCTTGAGCGTCTGAGACTCCGCAGTAGAGCTAGAGGTTATCCATCACTTCTACTGCGGTGGTGCATAGCGCCCACTCAGCGGGCAAATCTCGGGTTTTTCCGACCCAACTGCGGAAACAGTGGACCCAGGGTCCGGCAGACGTGGTAGTCTGCTGGCCCTCATTGGGAAGCGGCGGAACAGCACTTGCTGCTCCAACAGGGGGCGTGGATGGCGTGACTGCAGTCACACTGCATGTGGGTGTTGCATCAGCCGAAACATGTGGCGCTGCGCCCCCGACGCGTCACATCGCTGTAAGAAGGAGAGGACTGGCTGTGCACAGAAAAACGCTTACGTGCGTCTTGGAAAGGAGGCTGAATTTAACTTTGAGTTCTATGTTTTGTTTCTCTTTTACACGAGGGGCATGATAGCGAGTAGGCGGGATGGTCTCCTTCACAGTTGTTACAACGGGCTGCTGAAGTGCAAGTGTCAGATAAGCTTTCTCATTGGACGCAAATTTTGCTCAAGTAGCACGCCCTCTGCATCCCTGTGACCCATGACCAAATCGTTGGCTCTTGAAAAATCGGCGGGGATTAGGTATGTACAGTCGCACCCGAAGCTTCCAGTAGCCAGTTTAAATTGACTCAGGTAAATCACTGGCTGCCAAAGTAATAAATATGTGTTTGGTGGCGATTTGCTTATCGTCTCGCCTCATGATCATTCTTTGAACCTTGAAAACGGTCTGCTCTTTCCATCCTTCCAGTAATTCGCTTTCTCTGAGTTCAAGGTCACCATCTGAAATGATGCCACGCACTTGGTTCATTGACCTGTGTGGGCCCACTGACATCGGAATATCGCCAAAAGCCACAAGTTTCGATAGATGCTCGCACTGGAGCTTCTCGCAGAACCTCGAGAAGGAGATCGCCACTGCCAATCTTCGTTATTTCATAGCCTAGGCCGATCACTTCCGTGAGAAATCTGACACGAAGAATGGCGAAATAGTTCGGATTTGTGATACACATCCAGCACGAAAGTTTCCTTTCGTTCTGGATGTGTATCACATGGTATTTGGGAAAAGACTGCTTAGGCTGGGGAAAAGTGAATGGTTCATCGGTGCGCCACATTTTGAGGCGGCGATCAGGAAGTGCGGGAAAAGTTTTGCCATATAAACATTCGAAATTCGGCGGCGATGGAGGCGACCCACCATCAAGCCCAACAAGGACACGCCTACCATGCATCGCCGCTACAACCAAATATAACTACTCTAGATGTAGTAACTACACAAGGTGAACCCTTGCCGCCAGCAAGACTGGAATAAATTGGAAGAGAGGACTACACAGGAAAGATAAAGGGTAAGAGAGAAAGACGAAGATGTAGGGAGAGAGAGAGAAAGGAAAAGGCGACTGCCGATTTCCCAGCGGTGAGTCAGCCCAGGGGTGCCGTCTGCGTGAAGCCGGGGCCAAAGGGGTGTGTTGGCTCTGCTGGGGGTCTTAAAGGTCCAATCCCCCGGCGTCGACTATACCCCCAGGTTGCCCTTTTTACCGGAAACGGCAAAGCCACGCACGGCGGGGCGTGGGAGGGGTCGAAACGCCCCGTTAGCTCGGGTCTGTGGTGTCGCTCCGCACCAAACGCCTGCTTGCGCAGACGCCCCTGCGGCGGGTAGATAGATAGATAGATAGATAGATAGATAGATAGATAGATAGATAGATAGATAGATAGATAGATAGATAGATAGATAGATAGATAGATAGATGTTCGCTAAGAAATGCTTCGCATTTAAAAATTCGTGAACACAGGGTGTCACTGGAGCCAACGTTTCGACAGGAGGACTTGTCTTCGTCGAAGCTGGGAATTTGAAGAAGGTGAGCCTGCTTCTATTATTAGGGGCGAAGTTCCTTATAGCGGCACCCGTTCGTCCCTCGTAGCGTAGTATGTAACCAGTCTTACGCTTTGACCTGCAAGGTGGTGCCGGTGGGAGATTTTTCCGGTGCGTTGTTGAACAATAAAAAATTCGCAGCGTTAGCTAAAAGCCGACTAAAAGCCCATTAGCAGCCATTCTTTACCTCCAAGGTAGTGCCTGGTGAGATTTCTCCTGTGCGTGATTAAACAATAAAATGTTTGTTCAAAACGCCGTTGATTGATGAAATAAACCTACAAAAGACGCCAGATGTTTTGTAAAAGCAAAACGAAAGAACACCAGATGTTTCTAAAGCAAAACGAAAAGACGCCAGCTGCTTAACGAAAGACGCCAGATGTTTTCTAAGCAATGGTTTTCTAAACAATGAAAATTCACAGCGTACATGTAAAATTAAAGTGCGCTGCAAGTCGTCATAACTCATCGAACCTTTAGTATAAACGCGCCCGTTCTCACGTCGGTGATGATATACTGGGCAGAATTCACGGAAGATTCACGGTTTACCGATGAACCTCCGCAGCTTCGCCCACTCATCATCATTCACTCCGTGGATATGCTGTGATTTTTTGTTCGCTTAGCGACATCTCTAATTCAAAAAGTTTTCATCTCGAGTTTTTCTGTCGCGCGGACGAGGTCATAAACGAAAATCTCTAGAGAGCCGTCGGCGCTGCAGTTAGCAAGTCGAGCGAATACGTACGACAGTGTGCCCGTAGGTGTAGTCTCTCCCACGGGTGAGGCCTTCAGGCAGAGCATCCATGGCCAGTGGAAATATACGGCAGTCGCTGAAATTTCTCAGCGGGTAGGAGATGTGCGAAATGGCGATGAACATCGATGGAGCGAACACAGTCCTGAAAAAGCAGCAGTTACGAATACAGCGAATGAAATTTGCTGAGCGCAGAAAATAAGGAATCTAAAATAACGCGTCTGAGCCTTGACGGCACGCCTTCGGTTGTCATACATAGTCACTATGCAGTCATAGATAGTGACATACGCAGTCGAACCTCACTACAGCGAGTAGCATCGACCATCAGCTTGTTAGCGATAAGCCGCTTCTGATATATCAGTCCTATATTTTATCGAGGTAATTTTTATTTCCCGCTGTTACATTTGATTGTTGCCTGAACCTGAACGAATGACCGTGTTGTTGCCTTTAGCAACTGAAGTGTTGCGTAGCTAAGGACGTGGGTGAAGGTCCAATTTCCGGCATGGAGGAAAGAAAAAGCCAGAAACGAGTATTACACAATATGATGGAAAGGAATAAAGAAAAGAAAGTAGTAGGAGAGGTACACACAAGCGAAGCTACGCTTGCCTCGATTTTCCCGGTAGGGAAAGGGCTGCTAAATTTTTATGCAGATTGTTTAGCAGCGCCTGTAGTGACTCTGTTAGTTTTGTCCCTGTGTCATTACTGTTATTCTGAAAGTCTCTGGCACTTATCAGCCGCTGAGAAAATAGTGCTTTTTATCCACTATGAAAAGTTTAGCCGCTTAACGATGGCCGCAGTCCACTTGAATGATTGGGTATCCGGCAGAATTAAGTCAATGAAACTCTCTGATGCTTTCCTTAGCTCCGCGTTATGTTCGTGGGATCAAGCGGCTCCTAGCACGGAGGTGCAATTGCAATACGTGTGGATTTTGCTTAACTAAAGATGCTTAGCCGACCAAAAAATCGGGCGTCTGTCAAGTCTTCCCTCTCATAGTCCTCCTTCACGGCCTTTGGAAAAAAAGGCTCGATTTGCCAAAAGTGCCCTATCTAGAGTAGATCAGAAAAAAAATGGCAGGAAGTGGAAGATGGAAGCTTGCGATGAAAAATTCCGTAAACAGGGGATGGGTGCTCTAGCCGACGTTTCGACAAGCGGACTTTTCTTCTTCAAGGCGGAACTTAAATCAGTTCCAGCCATGAAGAAGAAAAGTCCGCTTGTCGAAACGTCGGCTTGAGCACCCAACCCCTGTTTACGGAATTTTTTCAATCTAGAGTAGGTTATTTATAAACCCTACCAAGACTGTACCATAAAATACCTACTTTATGCCGCTAATATATGCCATTCGTATTACGTGTTGCTCACCTCATCAAGTCGACAATTGCGGTGCGGGCTGTAATGTCGTCCAAAGATACACCAATGACGTAGTAGGAAGGTGTTGCGGCTGTGGCTTTCGGCTTCAGGGAACGGTACATCACCTGGAAACAAAAAACGCGGTGAACATATCTTGTCTCGTTGAGTTATTGCAACTGCCTTACATTAACTGCATTACGACCTCCTCATGCTGATTACTATTTCGCAAACACTGCCTGATGCGTTTCCGACAGGCGTTATAAATGAGAACACTAGAAGCATGCGAAACAAATTTACTGTTAAAAGGATAACTGAATGTTTGTGCTGTAAAGGCTAATAATAAAGGGTCATATAGGCTACCAGAGCTTGACTGGGAGCAATCGGCGCCAGTTTGAACAACTACTCAATTTGCTTTACTTGTAGTGTGAATAAAAATACTTTAACGTGAGTTGTCGCTGAAGCCAACGTTAGTGGTCTTGTCATCATCAAGGCAGCAACTGCTGCCTGAAGATGACACGACCTATTGTCGAAAGTTTGGCTTCAGTGACACCTTATATTCAAGGATGTTTCACCGCTCCAAGGTTCCATCTTCCCCTGGCACTCTACCTCGTTCGAGTGTGAATAGCCTCCTTACATTTTGACGGCAGCGGTGAGATTCAGCAACATGAACAAGTTGAAGGGCGAAATGGGGAGCGTCCTTGAGCAACCTGACATCGCACGAGCTCAAGTGACGAAAAAGCTGAGAACAGACGAGCTGCGACTGTAATTAATGCGGAAGGTCCGCTGTTACCGTTAGTTATGTTGCTGGAGTGCTGCGTGCCTATAAGCTGCGAGGCAAAGTAAATCAGATGAATTGGGAAGCAGGGAATTCTCTGGGTGTTTTGTCGAGGACAGTGAAGTGAAACACTCTATCAAGCAATCAGGGTGCAGGTACTGATAAACGTTAAAAGCAATAAAACACAATAGTTCTGGTTGAAAGACTAGCGAAAGACAAACCATCCTGGTTACATTTGGTGTCTGAAACAAAAATTCTGGCAAATTCACAAATGGTGCCAGGGCAGCAAGTTCTACAGCAGCCACTCGAGAAACGTGCAAGGCATGACAAAGTTTATCCACGTGTAAGAGCTTTCAGGGCTCGTGTATCTAATCTCGAACTATGCCAAAAGGAGCATGTCACACCATGATAC
Source organism: Rhipicephalus sanguineus (assembly GCF_013339695.2). Taxonomy (NCBI): domain Eukaryota; kingdom Metazoa; phylum Arthropoda; class Arachnida; order Ixodida; family Ixodidae; genus Rhipicephalus; species Rhipicephalus sanguineus. The sequence goes on from NC_051183.1 coordinate 114,654,110, forward strand.
AGAAAGAGCGCATTAACGGAAGCATCAAGCAGGTACGCAAAATACGCTATGATTAGCAACAACTACAATATCACTGCTTCAACGAACAGCCTTGAATTGAAAAGGCAACTCAACTCCCAAAGCGATACTCAAAATATGCGAAGCAGCATTTGCAATCTTACGTAATTCGTAACGTCCTGCGTCGTCATCGCTTGAAGTCTGCAAGGTATAGTAAACAAGTACATCTAGCTATGGGCTCAGCGCACACGGCCTAGCGTAGGCCAGCGAAACGATGTCTTCCAGGACCGCTGAAGAAGCTACAGCTACGAAAACGCAGCTCCACTACAGTAAAACCTGAGGAATTGCGCTCCACGGGCGCCGAGCTATTCCGCGTGGACTGTTGTTAGTCCTTGTCTATGAATTATCTCTCGCAGGAGTTCGTAACACTGAGGCCGGAAGGAGGAGCAATAAAATGCCTGGCTAGATGTTGCCGCCCTTTCTTGAGCGGAACGGGTGTCATGGGCACGTTTACGAAGAGTTTTTAGCGATCTTAAGTTGGTAAATATGCTTGTTTTAGGCCTCAATTAGCCATTTGATTTTGAGCGTGATCAGGCCACATGTGATCTAAGAATAGACGACAAGCCTGGCCTCTAAAGTGCTACGCATTTAAAAACTCTCAAGTGCGCATATTTTGTGTCCTTCTAAAGTTGCCTGCGGAGTACTCATCCAGTGTGGTATAAACAGGATTGCACCTAGCCCAGCTAAATTAAATATACCAGTGTAAAGATACCTTCGAGGACGGCTGAGGGTGCTACAGCTACAGAATATCCATAAATACGCATGTGCTGTGTCCTTCCAGAGCACCTCTGCGCAGTTCAGATCTGCCTGTACAACGAGATTGCTTATGATCTGGTGACGTCACATAGACCTGTAAAACGATGCCTTCGATGACTGCTGTGGGTCATACAGCTACAAAAGCTCTATGAATGCACGCGTTCTGAGTCCTTCCAAACCTCCCGGCCGTGTAATCATCTAGGGCTGCCTAACCAGGATTGCACGTGAGTCAGCTATATTACAGAGACCAGTAAAATGCCTTCGAGGACTGGTGAAGGCAGTACAGCTACAAAAAATTCTGTTGTAAATGCGCATATATGTGTCCTTGCAACGCTGCCTCCAGAATATTCATCTTTGGCAGCATAACTAGGATTGCACCTGACCCAGATAAATTACACAGAGCTGTAAAAAAGATCCCTTCGGGGACTGATGAGGGAGCTACAGCTAAAGAAAATCCATAAATGCGCATGTTCTGTGACCATCCAAAGCTCCATGCAGGGTTCGAATCTCCAGCTGTACGAACAGGATTGCCCGTGACCCAGCTACATTACACAAGTGACCTCACCTGTTAGTTGCATGTTAATAGAACCCCAGGTAGTTGAAACTTCCGTAGACCGTTATTACGGCATGTATCATGGTATTTTCAACACGCGAAGCTCCACAAATTAAAATATAACGTGATCGCTCCGTAAAGCCTATTTACTGGCCGACCCTCATCCTTGCTCCTCTACCCTCGCTGGAAATATCATAGGGGGCAAATAAAAAGAACGCTAGTGAGAGAAAGGCTTCAAAACACAGGACAAAATGTCTATTAGCTCAGATAAGCCAGGTAGGGGACAATACCCACCAAAAATAGGAAGCATTTATCGTGTTTTACTTGAATGTGACGACCCTCGTTACAATACTGATATAAAGACGCGAAATTTCTCGATAGGTTCCAATAACTGCACATTTGCGGTGCGACATCTAATCTATAGCAGTAATTCAAGCTACGCTTGAAGTGATAATATATGCTGTCGCCGTTCTAACTAAGATACGACGGTAACTTGTGAGAATGTTACCTTCGGTGACAATTTCCTGTTACACAAGTCCTTGTGCTACGGTGAGTATTATATCTCTGTCAAGCACGGGATACTTTACAGACGGCCTGCACTTGGCGGCATAACCATGTATTTACTAGTTTTAAGTTCTGGGTTATTGGCAATATCAGCTGCACCAATCATAGTGTTGTTAAGCTGTTTATTGAACAACACTCAGCGACAATGCGCAATGGTGACAGTCAAGGCAAAAGCACGGCCTCCGAGCGCGAGCGGCGTTCAGTAGAGGACGACCCACTAGAAGCCGCTGGAGAGCGCAACCGTTAAACAGTACCAAGGCTTTGCTACAATTATCCTGGGTACGAAAAGGGAGCTGTCCGGCGCCCTAACAGCTCGTCACTGTGAGTGGGTCATAGTAGGCCTTGAGGCGCTCCACGTTGAATATGTCGCGCCCTCGACAGCTGATGTCCGAAGCTGGTTCGATGGGCTCGATCAGGTAGTTGACCGGGGATGTGCGCTCGACGACCCGGTAGGGGCCTTCGTATTTCGGTAGTAGTTTTGAAGAGAGACCAGTTGTAGTGGTAGGGACCGAGAGCCATACGAGCGCTCCGGGGAGGAACGTGGACTCAGAAGTGTTGGTGCAATCACGGATGCTCTTATGGATCCCGCTTTTATGGAAGTATCGTGTCAATGGTGTGCGACGGGTGCCTTCCGTACTCTAAGGGTGAAAAAGCAGTGTACTCTGAGAGGCGGTGTTATAGGGGTAGGTGACGAAGGGCAGAACTGCATCCCAATTTGTGTGATCGGCGGCGATGTACGAGTACATTGAGAGCATGTTGCCGAGTGTGCGATTAAAGCGTTCGGTTAGGCCATTCGTCTGCGCGACGTAAGCAGTAGCTTTACGGTGAACAGCATAACACTCTTTGAGAATGGCTTCGGACAAGAAGACACGGCTTCAATCGCTGAGAAGTTCCTGCGGTGGACCATGACGCAGCATGAATCGATGTAGCAGGAAGGAGGCAAAATAGCGCGCTGTAGCCGCTGAGAGGGCAGCGGTTTCGGCCTATCGTGTTAGATGGTCAACGGCGACGATGGCCAAACGGTTACCAGCCGACGTCAGAGGAAATGGTCCATACAAATTGATGCCCACGCGCCCAAACGGATGGTTAGGACAAGGTAATGGTTGTACACCGACTGGTGACACGTTCGTTGAAGGTTTTCGGCGTTGGAAATCAAGGCAGGAGCGGACGAACATCTGCACGTAGCGGTACTACCCTCGCCAGAAGTATCGTTGCCGAATGCGGTGGTAGGTTTTGGATACCCCAGAGTGCGCGCATTACGGATCAGAGTGGAAGGACTCGCATATTTCAGCACGCAGACTTCGGGGTATCACAAGTAGCCACTGACGGCCGTCCGCGTTGTAATTGCGTCGGTGCATTAGGTCGTCACGAGTGGCGAAATGGTGGGCTTGACGACGCAACGCGCGAGTGGTTCGTGTTGCCGACGGATCAGTGAGCAAGTCTATCTGCGAGGCGATCCATTTATGCTTGCGCTGCTCGGTAGAGATGGTGTGAACGTTGCTTGAAGAAACAGCAATGTGAGATACTGAGCAGGAGGCATTGTCGCCAAGGAAAGCGCGAGCGCGAGAGAGCGTCGGCGTCAGGATGCTGGCGTCCGTTGCGGTACAGCACGCGGATGTCGTAGGCTTCGCGCGAAAAGCCAACGAAGGCGAAGTTCCCAGCGGGCGACCGCTGGCGTCCGTGTGACGGCCTGAGGGACCCTTCAATTAAGACAACCAGCATAGTGCATCATGATCGGTGACGACATCAAATGGGCGACCATACAAATACGGTCGATACTTTGCAAGAGCCCAGATGATCGCCAGGCACTCTTTTCTGTGTTGAAGTAATCGGTCTCGGCTCGCAAATCGAGAGATGAAAAGTATTCTGCTCCTTGGAGGCAGTCAATCGCGTCGTCGATTCGCGGCAGTGGATAAGCAGTGTCTATATTAATCAGAAATTACTGTCATATAAACGTCTCATCCTTTTCTAGAAATTTACTGAACACAATGGTACACTACTTTGCGAGAACACACACGCACATGGTAGCACAGTGGGTAAGCAAATGAAGGCGATGGCGTCCTTTAGTATTCCTATTCAACAGCTATTCGGACAGTCTTTTGCTACTTCACGAACCAAGCGCAGTAACCGTAAGGTGGACATGAATGCAGCGGGTTTTCCGCGGTATTAACGCATAGGAGGAATTCAATTATTTCGAAGCATCTTGCGAAGCGCTTCATCAGCTGCAAATATTTTAAGTAGGTCCCGAACCTCATGAACTGTGGAGAATATAGAAAGCCGACATCTCGAAAAACACTAGCAACGTTAATGTCCTGAGCGGCTAATTGGCTAATTCTTACAAATGGCTGCTAAATAAGAAATTCGACAAACAGTGCGCCACACAAGACGAGAAATATTGGTAGGCGGAATGGCGGTGGTAGACAGGAAGATGTTCACCAATGGAAACTCAAAGGACGCGAGTCAAATCAACAAAGCACCTAAAATCTCGAAAGAAATTTTCAATGCCATGAAGACAGAAAGTGCCGGCCTTCGTTTAGCGGCAAAGTACCAGTGCCAGAGAAGACATTCGCACAGATTCCACGCATTGTGGGAATTGACTTCACGCGAATGCGTCAGCTAGAGCTGCGTCTGCTGCATATCCTTTGATTTGACAAAGTGTAACGTGGTAGGTCGACTCTTTTGTAGAAATTGAGTAGTTTCGTGCAGGCCTATCAAGCATGTCGAATATACTGGCACCTCAAAGGGGTCTTGCAACGCAACGATGTGAGAAAATGCTGCAGATTGATAGTCGAGTTTCCCGAGAACATGCGAGCCAAATTTATCACTAAATATAGCGCAACATGAGGCCGGAAATTTACAGCTAGTTCTCAAAATCAGCTAGAAACGTTCCCTCGTCTTTCTATAAATCACGCCATATGCCCAAGGGACCGCGCCAAGTACAAAAATTCACGGCCATTGGCCGATTTAAACATCTTCAGCTGCATAGTTTCTGAGGTCGTCGAAAAGACCACCACGTGCCCGCGCTCGCCCTCGATCATACTGAAAATAAGCCGCGCTTTCGAAGAAGAAAAGAAAAAAAAATCACCGACGATTACGATACTGCCTAATGCGAATTCTGAGCGCAGCTCTTTAGGTTGAGCTTCGGCCGTGCGCTCTCCCGAGTCTCCTCAGTGATGGCGCTTTGATTCTGCTTCGGCGGCGCGCACCTCTGGATTCTGGCGTCAGCAGCGTTGAGCCTTTGTTTGGGCAGCTCGCTTAGCAGCAGCGGCAGACGACGCACTTCCACCATTGGCGTCGCTCGTTGTTCAGAATGAACTGGCTGAGACTGTTTTGTATAGAGGTAGATGGTTTACATTAGGATGAGAACGCCGTGAGTGGCGTGGCTGACGCGGGCAACATTGCGCAGCCCATTTCACATCAAACGCCGCAGACGAAGCGTAGTGCCACTGCCTGCTAACCGCGGAAGGCTGCACGTTGGCGCGTTCCACGACACCCGCCGCAGACAGCCATCCGTTTAGCAGCGCTTTATTTGCATATATGGTATCAGTGGACCGCCTCACTGCATACCTTAGTGATGACGTCATCTGGGGCTGGATGACGCTGCATCCAGCCCCATGTTCAGAATCTGTCCCGCCATTGCCGTTCCTTCCTGCTAGCGCTCTCCTCGCTATCCCCGTCTTTCACCCTCCGCTGCGCTCCGCGCTCACTCCCCCTCGTCCGCGCTCACTCCCCGTCGTCCGCGCTCGCTATTCCTGTTACGACGACGCCGACGCCGCTCAACGCAGGAACGGGCGGCTAACAGTTGCGCTCTAATGTGCTAAAGTTATGACACGCGTGTGAAGTAACTTCTTTCACTCGCGCCATCCCTCTCTGCTAAGCTTCCAGCGCACTCGTCGGGACGAGAGAAGAGAGAAAGCAATAGGTGGATAGCAAAATGGCGCGTCGTCCGCTACAGCACTTCCGGTTCACGGAACGTTCAAGGCTCAGCTCTTCGCTGCTTCAAGTTGTGTGCGGTTCAGTGTAATCGGGGAGGAGGCACGATAACCGGTAACAACCACGTCGCAGAAAGTACGTGTTTTCTCCCCGATTACATTGAACGGCACACACCTTGAAACAGCGAAGAGCTAGGCATCGAACCGGAAGACGTCATTTTGCTATCCACCTATTACAGCAGAGCCGTGTACAGCGACACGCAGGCAAAGCCATGTATACCATAGCCATGTATCGTACGGTGTAGTAATTGTGCGGGAAAGAGAAGTGAGAGAGAAATGCAGGAGGCAAGGTGGTAACACACAACACAGCCATGTTTGGCGTCATGCAGGCAAAACCATGTATAGCAGAACCATCTGTAGAACATGTATAGCTAGGGGGTGGGAAAAGGAAGTCAGGGTGAGGAAATGAGGAAGGAAGTGTGCGCTCATGCGCAGTGATCTGAAGTCTCAGGAAAGAAGGGGAATTTTAAGGGCTCATTTTCTCGTTGTTAGACAATATTATTAAGAAGCAGAAGACAAAAATGCCAAGGACTATATAGGGGATGTTAACATCCCCTATACATTCCTTGGCATTTTTGTGTGTTGTTCTGATTAAAAATTTACACCCTCTCCCGCTAAAGTGGACCATTAGGCGATGCGAAGCCGGACCGGAGCACTTGCACGATCGCATTCCGTTGGTGTTCCTTGGGCATGCTACCGACTTCGCGTCGTGGAACGCGAAGAGGAACGCTACGCGCGTCGTGTTTTTCCTCTAGCCTGGCCGTTAATTCTCAAAGGGATAACGGGTAATGCGGTCGACAGGCGCGCGAGAGGGGGAGGAGGGTTGGAGAGGAGAGAGACGGGGAGGCGCATGCGCTGGCGCTCATCGCGCCGTTACGCAGGAGGGGTAGAGGGGGAGTGAAGAAGGGAGAGGGGAAGAGGTTTGTGGAGAGTGTTTGCGCATGCACAGTAAGGGTGGTCACGTCGCACACCGGACTGTGCTGCGCCATCTGATGCTTCGCATCTAATATTGCGCCATCTCATGTTGTCGCATGGCGTCACGCAGGCAAAGCCATGTACAGCATATCCGTGTATGGTATGTTATAGTAAGAGTACGAAATAGGGAAGCGAAGGCTAGGACGGAAAGGTGGAGGGGAGAGAATAAATTACTGCATAGTCATATTTGGCGTCACACAGGCAAAACCATGTGTACTGTGGCTGCGGATGATCTGTCCAAATACGTGGAATTGGCAGCCTTACCATCCATTCCCATCTTGAGGGCCAACCATCAGAAGCAGAGGGGGGGCGGGTCGACAAAGGGAAATGAGCATTTAAGAACGGGCTTAGAAAGAGTGTTTATTTTCAGCACGGATGTCCCAATGTTGTTACACGCAAAAATTCTATTTTAGGTCAAAATTGCCATGTCGGCCTTCACTTAGGAAGAGATAAGGGAAGAGGGTGAGAGTGCTTTGCGGCGTGCCGGGTGCCGCATAAGACTGTCGAGGGCCGCATGCGACCCGCGGGCCACTAGTTGCTGGCACCTGATCTACAACGTAGCCAGGCGAAGCAAGGGGGCGGCAAAGGTAAGTGGGGGTGACGAGTGATGTGATTGTGAGGAGGATGAGCACGGGAGGGAAATGAGCACAAAGGAGGGAAAGAGAAATGAGGGTGAGGGGAGGAGATGCGAAGGAGCGAAAGCAGGAGGAAAGCATAGCTTAGCCATCTCTAGTATAACTAGCAAAGGAGGAAAAGAGAAATGAGGGCGAGGAGGAGCGATGTGAGGGTGCGAAGGAGCGAAAGCAGGAGGGGGAGGGTAGATCATAGCATGGTCATGTGCAGTACAATATGGCAAATAGGGAAAGGAGCGGTTGCTGTCCTTCGAGACGCCGTGAGGGTTAGGAGTGTTGCGAAGTGAGGTGATTCAAAATGAAGAGGGGGAGGGTGCGAAAAAGCAGGAGAGCATAGTGTAGCCGTAGAGCCAGCGAACTTTGCCCGTTCCGGGCGAGTGGCGGGACGAGAAGTTGGTGGGCAGTGATGGTAAGGACACCAGGACCGTTTCTGCCTTTCTCCGGGAAGAGTGGGTGCTTGTGCTTTTTCGGTCGATGTAAGGAGGAGGTGGAGCGTCAGAACGCAGAGTATAGCATAGACATGTATGGTAAGGAGGGGTGGTACAGTGTAGCAAGGGGCGGTAAAGGTGATGAAAATAAAGCACTAACTCTCATGAGGTTAACGTGTTCCTCGCGGAGAGAATTGAGGGTGAGGAAGGGAAGGAGGAGGAGAGGGCAAAGAATACTGTCACATGTGATATTTTGTGTCAATTGTTTATGTTACCGGCCCATTACACGTGTAACTACTACCTTGCGCAAACCGCGCCCAGAAGTATGTTGAATGTTGTGATAGTGTTGTGTATAAGAATGACTGGAAACTTTCATGTATCTTAACCCTCCGACAACATTGCCTTCCATAAACTCCCAACCACGTTTCTGTCTGTTTAACCTTCCGAACGTTACAGTTTATTTTGAAGCTTAAGCGCCCACCAGCGATAACACTGGAATCTTCGGTGGATACGTATGAATCCCAATATGCTTTACCGCTTGGCAGGTCATACGACTGCGGACGCTGTTCTCGCCGCTAGTAGTGTACAGCTTGAATTGCTTGTGCTTTTCCCCTTCCGTTTCACGGCCACAGGTTTTGTCTTGAACACACCGACCGCGGCCTTCGTCACCGTCACGAATATGTGACATCGGTGGAGGTGCTTCCCGGTCAATATACCAAACGGCCTCCTCCAGCCGTGAGCCAAGTGCACGCTGTCAAGCGGACATCGACTCCAACAGCGGCCAGCGATCTAGCCACTTGCAGCAAGGTCTTCCACCAGAATGCGGACCCCTACCTGACAGGACCAGGACCATACGACGAACACAAAGCCACAATGACGGGCGCTGTGTCGCCTACAACCCAGGATACCGTGAACCAGAGAATCGTCAACTTTCCGTGGATCACAATGTGAGGATCCAGAAACCTGGCTGGCGTCATACGACCGAGTCGCCACGATCCACATCTGGGACTGTGACGAGAAGCTTCGCCACGTCTATGTCGCCCTTGATGATGGAGCAAGGACCCAGTTTGAGAACCGAGTGCCCACGCTAACATCACGGGATCTCTTGCGCACCGGATCCCTCAACAACTTATGAGCGTCGTCCAGAAAGAAAGGGCTGAAAGCGTTCTGGAGAACCGTGTACACTTCCCCAACGAGAACGTCGGTATGTCCACCGAAGCAATAACTGGCCTGTTCTGCCAATGCGACCACGCCATGAAGAAAAAAGTTCGCTGCCTGATGCGAAGAGTGAAGGAAGTACCTTTTGCTGGACGGTTTCAGAATTTGTTTCCGAAGCCACAACACTCGATAAGGTGATAGGAATCTGCACCAGGCAATACAACCACCGCATGCACAAGACGAGCTCCTGGCAGGTTTAAGTGCTGGGAACCAACGACGTGTGCGAGACGATAAGAGCTGCAGACGATCTCCCCAGATTGCGAAATCAGGTGGATTCGATCACCGACATCGCTCATGAGGAAGTCCAGCAATCGCTGTAAATACCCGAACCACCGCCATCTCATCTGGAAGCTATGAGCTATGCTGCTGAAATCCTCGTCTTATTCGGCCACCGTGCCCACGTCAAGACGCCTCACCGCTGCGGTTCAGTCGCGAGACACGGGCGCCGCCATCGACGCCATTCCTTTCCCCTGTCGACGAGCGCTTGCCCCTACCACTTCCCACCTTGTTACAACTGCGGATAAGGCGGCCACACGTACCGGCGCTGTCAGTACCGTGATATGGGACTGCGCAGTTTGGTCGTGAACGCACCGCATCCGCAGCCAGGTGAACGATCTCGCGATATCGCCGACTGCAGCGTCAGAGCACATTGGTAACGACGACGACCATCCCTTTTACCGTCGCCTGGCCGCTATATTTCGCCACATCCCCGTCAGTACACCGGCCCAACCCGGGGCTGATCCACCATCCTTATCGGAAAACTAAGGGCAGCAACCGATGGAGGTGCGGTTGCTGTACGGCGAAAAGCCGTAGATCCTCTGCCGCCCACGACGATGATCATCAGACATCAGCTTGGCACCTAACTGACCGAGTCTTGATGAGGGGACTTCACCGAAACAAGACCACACGGCGCGACCCTGCAGCATTGGAGCAAGTCGACGCAGCCGTGATCTGACGCCACGACCTAACCGTAACGCAAGACGACGAGCCGCTGATCTCAACGTGCCTAATGATCGCCGCAACGTCCTGACTCTGGTCGACACCGCAGCCGACTACTCCGGCGCCAGCAGCTCGTTCGCCACCAAGCTGAAAAAAGTAAGAATCGCTTGGGAATGACCCGAAATCCGGACCGCTGGAGACCACTTAATAACGCCGAGTCTAATCTGCAGAGCGAGAATCACAATTGACGGCCAGAATTATTCGGCGAGGTCTGATGTCCTACACCACTGTTCAAGGAACGTAATTCAAGGCATAGACTTCCTAAATCAGCACGGCACACTCATGCACCTAAGATCCCAGTCGATAACGTGTTTTACAGACCACGCTATTCATCTGGATAAAATAATCAGTCACATTGCTTTGAATGTCATAAGAGCTGGTCACCAATTCAATTTCACCAGCGCCATCATCCGACGGAACCGAATAACCCACCGGCTTAGAAGGTGTCATTCAGGGCGACCAGCAGCTGCATCTGAACCGTCAGATTCGCGTCGCAAGACGCATAGCCGAGCTGCGTGATGGCAAAGTCAAGGTAATGCTGAAATAATTTAGCCACAAATACAGGCACCTCAAGATTCGTACGAAAGTCACCTGCGTGGATAAATTCATGGATCCCAGCAATGCATTCGTCCTCTTGGATGCTATCGAGCCTGCTTCGACGAATCGAGGTCCCCAACCAGAGTTCGACGTGAATCCGAATATTCCGAAGCACAAGCAATGCCAGATCAAGGTCTTTGTCCTGCAACTCAAAAACTGCTTCTCGTCATCGTCAAGAATCCCCAAACCTCAGTCGCAAAACATCGCATCATAACAGAAGAAAGTACCCGACCACTCCGTCAAAACCCGTCGTATGTAGTTTGGACAGGAATACTCGAGGTCGTAAAAATACACGCTGACGAAATGCTGCGCGACCAAATTATCCAGCCGTCCAAGAGTGAATGGGCGTCCCCCGTGGTGCTAGTGAAAAAAAGGACGGGACACTCCTTCTCTGTGCCGATTATCGTCGCCTGAACAAAATCACAAAGAAGCACGTGTACCCTCTCCCACGGATAGACGACGCCCTTGATCGACTACACAAAGCTTCTCGTAGATGGACTTCAGGACCGGCTACTGGCAAATCGAAATCGCCGAGAGAGACGGATATAAAACAGCCTTGACAACACCAGACCGCCTCTTCGAATTCATTGTCACGCCATTTGGTCTTTGCTCGGCATCTGCGACTTTCCAATGCGTTATGTATACGGTACTGCCAGGCTTGAAGTGGAAGACTTGCCTCGTGTACTTGAACGACATACTTGTGTTTGCCTCAAACTTCGATGAACATCTCTTGAAGGAGGTCCTTGACGCACTCAAGACATTCACAGTCACTATGAAGCTAGAAAACAACCGCGTCCCCTATGAAAACCTGTTGATCTTTGGCCATGTTATTAGGAAATGTGGAGTTCGCCCAGATCAGCAGAAAACAATTGCCATCGCTGACTTCCCTCCAAGCACCGACAACAACGTCATACGCAGATTCCGCGGCTTGTGCGCCTAGTACAGGTGATTCGCGAAAACGTTACAGGTGAGTCGTCAAAACATTGGCCGCGCCACTAACGAACCTCACGAAGACCGACGTGGAATGCAAGTTGAAGACGGCGTAAGTCGAAGCATTTCATGAACTGAAACGACGCCTGCAGACGCTTCCGATACTTGGGGCATTTCGACGAATATGCCGTTACGGAAATGCACAGCGACGCAAGCAGTGTAGGACACCGCGCCAGCCTTGTGCAGAGGACTGACTGACTGACACACTATAAAGCGTTATCAGTTACGCAAGCCGGTCGCTATCTAAAGCGGAAGCCAAGTTTCCACAATATAAAAGGAGTGTATTGCCGTCATCTGGGCAATATCGAAGATTCACCCCCTGCCTTTACGGCAAAATTTCAAATTTGTGAGCGACCAAGCCTTGTGTTGGCTAGCCAGCTCTAAGGAGCCTTCAAGTGGCCTTGCACGGTGGAGTCGAAGACTTCAAGAAGTCGACACAACAGTAGTTTACATGTCCGGACGAAAGCACTCCAACGCCGACAGCCTGCCTCGCGCCCCCATAGACCCGCCTCCGCAGGAAGACCAGAACGACTGCTTTTGGGAACCATAGGTGCCGAGGACTTCGCTGACGGACAGTGATCGGTCACGCAGCTCAGCGGCCTTCTGGAATACCTTGAAGACCGACGTTGTTCCGAACGTATTCAAGAGAGGACAGGTTTCATTTTTCTTGTGAAGCGACGTTCCCCTAAAAAAGACCTTCTCCCCAAACCGAGAAAACTACCCTCCTTTTTATAGAATCAGCATTATTGCAGAGGTTCTGGAAGCTCTGCATGACCAGCCGATGACAGGACACCTTCGATCTTCCCGCACGCTCGTGAGGATACAAGAAAGCTACAACAGGTCTCGCCTCAATGCCGACGTCACTCTTTGCGTAAGGACTTGTCGAGATTATGAGGAACGAAAACGAAATAGACACTGCCGCCTAGGCCAGCGGGACTTTACAGCCCATCGAGCTACCTCGCCGGCCGTTCCAACGAATTGGAATGGACTTCCTGAGGCCGTTCATCACAATAAATGAATCGTAGTATGTACCGACTACCTCACCCGCTACGCCGCAATGGCTCTGCCCAAAGGGAGTGCCACCGCGGTAGCCAAGGTCTTCGTTGAGAAAATCGCTCTGCGTCATGGAGCCCCAGAAGTCATCATCATCGACTGAGGTACGGCCTTTACTGTGGACCTTACTCACGCGATCCGAAATATACGCCATACAAGCACCGGACCACCTACCACCCACAGACAAATGGCATTCACAAGCGTCTAAAAGAGGCTATCGCAGACATACTGGCCATGCACGTCGACGTCGAACACAAGGACGTGGGACGCCATCCTTCCGTACGTGACCTTCGCATTACAACACGGCTGGACGAGAAAACGACACAAACGATGCCATACAAGTTGCTCTACGGAATGAACGGCAACGACGCTCGACGCTATGACGCAAACATCACCGATGAAGCAAACGTCCACGTTGCTATCTTCTTAGAGGGCACCGAAGAAGCTCGACACCTCGCCTTACTGCGCATCAAGAAACGGTAGAGGGTCGTCAGCCGGCACTACATCCTTGGACGACGCAACACTACCAGCCCGGAGACCTTGTTCAGACTTGGACACCGATACGCCTACGAGGGCTCTGCGAAAAACTTTGGCGATACCTCGGGCAATACAAAATGCTTCGACCTCAGGCGTTCTGCACAACGAGGTGGTCCCGGACGCGATTACGAATATCAGCGCTGTCGCACACGACGTGAAGTCACCCAAGTCGAGCGCCGTAAGCTGTTTCAAACGCGTTAGCGAACTGAACACAACTTTTTTCCTGTTTTATTATGGTTCGTTGTTTGCGTATGCGTATTTTTTCCCCTTGCATATTCTGTATTAACCATCGGGATGATGTTATTTCAGAGGGGGCATAATAGTAATATTTGGGGTTTAACGTCCCGAAACCACGATATGATTATGAGGGACGCCCTAGTGGAGGGCTCCGGAATTAACGACCACCTGGCGTTCTTTAACGTGCAGCCAAATCTAAGTACATGGGTCTCAAACATTTTTCCTTCCATAGAAAATCCAGCTGAGCGGGCGCGATTTGATACCGCGACCTTCAGGTCAGCTTCAGAGGGGCAATGCAATGCGGGTTCGTTTCTATATATCTTTTCTTTATGCTAGCGGCCCATTACACGTGCAACTACTGCCTTGCGCAAGCCGCGCCGAAATGGTGGGGAACCTTCCTTATTATTGTAGAACCTTGCGATAATATTACACGCACACCGTGATTATTACAGTTTATTCTGAAACTTATGCAGCCACCAGCAATAACGGTGAAATATTCTATGGCACATGTATAAATGGAGGCACGATTTAGCGCTTGGCAGATCACTTGATGGCCGACGCTGTGCTCGCCGCTATGGGTGTACAGCTTCAATTCCTTGTTCTTTGCCCCTTTCATTTTGCGGGCACAAGTTCGCCCAAATAAATACTTTTGTCTTGAACACACCGACTGCAGCCTTCGTCAACGTCACGACGTCTTGTGCAGGTGCTTCCCGGTCCATGAACCAAACGCCCCCTCGAAACGCCGTGAGCTAAGCTTGAGCCATCAAGATGACAATGACACCAACACCGACGAACGATCTAGCCGCAGGCATAAGGGTCTTACACAAGAATAAGGACCCCTACCCGACATGGCCTGGACCACAACGACAAAGAAAACTATCACAATGACGGCCGCTGTGTCGCCCACACCGCTAGTCATGCATAGGGAGCCACCGACATTCTGCAGATCACAATGTAAGGATCCAGAAAGCAGGCTGGAGTCATACGACTGAATCGCCACGTTGAACACCTCGGACTGCAGAGGGAAGATTCGCCACCTCTGTTTCGCCCCTGAAGATGAAGCAATAACCTCGTTTGAGAACGAGATCCAAGGGACTGTCCTCCGTCACACTAGCGGACGGGGGAAAGTAGGAAAGGGCGCGAAGGCAGGGTGGTGAGCGGCTGCATTGGGCCGCATCGACAAGCTATAGAGGAGGCGCTGTATAGATGTTCCTCGTGTCCATGCAGCTCGTACTTACCGCTTGGACGCATAGCTATGAGGTATGAACACGTGCAAGCACAGAGACCGGCAGAACAGATATTCCAACTGTTTTTCTCCGTTCAAATCCAAAAAGTTATTTGATGAAGCTTGCTCAGTCAGTAGTCAACAAGGAGGCTAGTAAATGCATTTTTTAGCGCGTGTTTTAAGGCAACCCCAACACTAAATTTAGGACTGAATATGTGCAAAAATGAACTTTTTCGAAACTTTGTCGCCAGCTGTACAAAATATTTCACATCATCTACGTCAAATTATTTTTTTGCCACCAGTAAAACTTCCCTGAATATTAGTGCAAACTATCATGTTTCAATTAACGTTTTCTTCATATCACAAAATTCCCAATATGAACTATGATCAAGAAGGGAGCCGACAGATGGATACACGTTATAGGTTTCAAAACAGGAGAAAGTGCCTCAGATCAGGCTGGTCGACGTTTCGATAGGGGACCTATCTTTGTCAAAGGCGCCTTGTCATCCCTGGCGTGTTAGTTTTAAGGGGTTAGTGATGACGTCATGTCCAGCGGTGGCACGTCTGTTGCTGTTGGTAATTTCTGCCTGGAAAGAGAGAAGCTCGAAAGCAGAGGAGTGTAGCCCTTGCCACATTTCAAGAGAGTTTGCAAACACGCTCGGGTCTGCCATGCCAGAGTTAAAGGAAGATGCAAAGAAAGAAAAAAAAGTGGGGATGGTACAACCAAGCGAGAGGGTGAGTGCAGCCATCACAAAGTGCTGCAGAAGGTGGTGGGGAAGGAAACTACACGCGGGGAGAAAAACGGGCAGCTTACGTTTAAATGTCCGCCAAGGAGCTGCAGAAGGTGGTGGGGAAGGCAGCTACAATCGAAAAAGAAAGAGGTACCCGGGCAGCGGACGTTTAAAATTCCGCCTGCCTACTTTAAGTGATATTGAAAGGGTTGCCTGAAAAGCTCTTGCTTAATGGGTGAAGTAATTGACTGCCATATGCATCCAGTGTCGTCGGTGGCTTCCAAAAAATGGGCGCCCGTCAACTAATGGGGAAAAAAACAAGGGAAAAGAAAAAAAAAGAAAAAGGAAGGAGGGGCGGCCGGGGGGGGGGGAACAATCGCAATAAGACACGTAGAACTTCCTGAGAAGGCGAGGGCTGTGAAAATGCTGGGCAGAAGCGGCCTTAGGAGGGCAGAAAGGGGAAAGGAAACCGTGGTTCGGAGTCACTAGAAAATGAAGACATTTTAAGGGTATAATATCTACACATATGTGCACATTTATACATGCAAGATTAAGAGATATTAAAAAAGAATATTGATAGTGTATTATGGGAGCTGGTCGGGATTTTATTTTGCGAATAGGTTAAAGTTTTTGAAAGCTGAGCGTACTTCATGTCTCTTAATATTTAGAAATCATGCTATGGCTTTTAATGATTCCAAATTACCACGTGCTAGATTTGTTCCTGATGGGTGTAGGGATTGAAATTTGTGTATCAAATACGATTCCAGTATTTCCTCTGACGTGGTGACCGGGAGTTCGTTTGTAGAATGTAAAGTTCGGCTTGATCAAAATTGTCGTCTTGTTGATTGAAGTGGCTGGCTACTGCATTTGGTAAGTTGTATTTTGTGTCTGCGCGGTGGCCGTTCAGTCCTACATGAATTGGTTGTCCAGTTTCCCCTATGTACTGTTTTTTACAGGTGGCACATTCAATGCAGTAGATCAGGTTGTTTGAGGTGCACGTGAAGTTCGATGTTACCTCGTGAAGGTAATCGTATGCTGTGCCTTTTACGTTGGTGGCTGGCTGTATATGTTTGCACGTAGAACATCTTGGACGCCCACAGGGTCCAGACGTTGGTGTAGTTCTTGTTGTGAGTAGAAGCACGAGGCCTACACACAAATCAATAAACCAGAACACTACCGCAAACTAGACAACGATCCAACAGAACAATACACACTTACAATCACTAACACACTTATATCCCTCCTTGCTGATGAATTAATAACTCCATCAGAATTCAAGTTTCTGAAACCAAACAACAAAGCAGCATGGCGGTTTTACCTCCTCCCAAAAATTCACAAAGTACCATCCACCGAATTAAACACTGCCAATATTCCAGGGCGCCCAATAGTATCAAACAACAACACCACAACCGAGAGCATCTCCGAATTCCTTAACCACTTTCTCGGCGACATTCCGAAGACATTCCCGTCATTTGTACAAGACACCCCACACCTACTGCGAATAATAGAAGAGATTAACAGCAAATGCACATTAGCACAAAACGCCATCCTCGTCACACTAGACGTTACCGCTTTATACACGAATATCCCGATCCCAGAGGGCCAAACCTCAATAAAGCAAATTTTAAATCAACATAATGTACAATATTCTACTCAAGTATATTGATCATTACTCGAATTAGTACTATCACACAACTATTTTGAATCTGAAGAAAATTACTACCTTCAAATACAAGGAACAAGCATGGGCACCCCATTCGCACCCTCTTATGCAAACATATTCATGGGAATTCTGGAAACAGACTTCTTGGCTCGCTGCGCAGACAAACCCCACGCATACCTTCGGTACATTGATGACATACTTATATTATGGGGTCATGGCAGGGACAATCTAGCTAAATTTACATCATTCCTAAACTCCTTTCATCCAACAATAAAGTTCACGTCCGAGACGTCAGCTGAGTGCATCAACTTTCTTGACACAACCATATATCTTGAGAATGGTATAATAAAGACAACGCTGTATAAAAAACCATTTGACAAGCAACAATACCTAGATTACACTAGCCATCACCCGAAATATTGTATACAGGTAATTTTCAGGAGCCAAGCAACAATGTTACGTCGCATATGCGTAGAGGATCAGGATTACGTAAACAGACTTACTACCCCAAAAGAAACACTAGCAAACAGAAGCCATCCATCGCGTTCCTTCATAAGGCTTACACGGACGCACTAAAACTAGATCGCACCGAGACACTCAAACCACGCCCTAAAACCACCACAACAACAACGCCTCTTCTCACTAGAACATTTTCGAACGCACTTTGGAACATAAACAACATCCTCGCGAAATGCTATCCGATTCTAACAACCAACGAGAAACTTAAAAAAAATCTTCCCCGAGCCGCCTAAGGTTGCCTACAGACGGAACGCCAATTTCAAAGATATGCTCGTGCATGCAAAACTCGCAACAAGAACTACACCAACGTCTGGGCCCTGTGGGCGTCCACGATGTTCTACGTGCAAACATATAGAGCCAGCCGCCAACGTAAGAAGCACAGCATCCGATTACCTTCACAATGTAACATCGAACTTCACGCGCACCTCAAACAACTTGATCTACTGCATTGAATGTGCCACCTGTAAAAACAGTACATAGGCGAAACTGGACAACCAATTCATGTCAGACTGAACGGCCACTGCGCAGACACAAAGCACAACTTACCAAAAGCAGTAGCCAGCCACTTCAATCAACAAGACCACAATTTCGATCAAGCCAAACTTTACATTCCGCAAACAAACTTCCGGTCACCACGTGAGAGGAAATACATGGAATCGTATTTGAAACACAAATTTCAATCCCTACACCCATCTGGAATAAATGTAGCACGTGGTAGTTTGGAATCTTTAAAAGCCATAGAATGATTTCTATAATATTAAGCGACATGAAGTACGCTGAGCTTTCAAAAACCTTAACCTATTCGCAAAATAATATCCCAACCATCTCCCATAATACACTATCAATATTCTTTTTTATTATCTCTTATTCTTGCATGATAAATGTGCACATATGTGGTAGATATTATACTCTTAAGATGTCTTCATTTTCTAGTGACTCCGAAACACGGTTTCCTTTCCCCTTTCCGTGCTCCTAAGGCCGCTGCTGCCCAGCATTGTCACAGCCCTCGCCTTCTCAGGAAGTTCTACGAGTCTTTATTCCGATTGTTCCCCCCCGGCCGCCCCTCCTTCCTTTTTCTTTTTTTTTCTTTCCTTTCTTTTTTCCCTCTTAGTTGACGGGCGCCCAATTTTTGGAAGCCACCGATTTCACTGGATACATATGCCAGCCAATTACTTCACCCATTAAGCAGGAGCTTTTCAGGCAACCCTTTCAATATCACTTAAAGTAGGCAGGCGAAATTTTAACGTCCGCCGCCCGGGTACCTCTTTTTTTTTTGTTTGTAGCTGCCTTCCCCACCACCTTCTGCAGCTCCTTGGCGGACATTTAAACGTAAGCCACCCGGTTTTTCTCCGCGCCTGTAGTTTCCTTCCCCAACACCTTCTGCAGCTCTTTGTGATGGCTGCACTCGCCCTCTCGCTTGGTTGTACCCCCCTTTTTTTCTTTCTTTGCAGCTTCCTTTAACTCTGACATGGCAGACCCGAACGTGTTTGCCAACTCTCTTGAAATGTGCATGGGCTACACTCCTCTGCTTCGAGTTTCTCTCTTTCCAGGCAGAGATTAGCAACAGCAACAGACGCACCACCGCTGGACATGACGTCATCACTAACCCCTTAAAACTAACACGCCAGGGATGACAAGGCGCCTTTGACAAAGATAGGTCCCCTATTGAAACGTCGGCCAGGCTGATCTGAGGCACTTTCTCCTGTTTTGAAACCTACAATATGAACTATATTATCCAAATTATGACAGCATAAAAAACCCACTAGAGTGTAAAAGTTTGTAAAACTTACTTTAAACGAAATGCCTACCATCGTAAAAATCGAAGTGAGATCGTAATAGAAATCGAAATGCCTACCACAGTAAAAAAATCGGCAGATCCCAGCCCTTGAGAGAATCGGTTTAACGCGAATAAATGAGCGAGAATTTGTCACTGCTGCATTTTTTGGCTTTCATCCGAGCGTTACGAGGTGGATGGACGTATTTTGGTAAGCGTAGTAGTTGCGTGTACATCGTGGCCTTACCACGCACGTCGACTGCACTGGCGTGGTAACTTAGTCTGATGTAACGTCAGCACTCACGTTAAAGCGCAGACGTCACTATTATCTCATCGAAGTGCACTTTACGTATGACGTGAATATCATGCGTAACTTCCGTTAGCGTATTCCTCCGGGGTCCAGCAACGCTGGAATATAGCATGCTGAATCATTGTGATACAAATGTAATGCTTATTACACTGCTATAAAAGCGCAGCCAACAATGGAACCACAACTGACGTTGACCCGGCATGACGCCTGTATCATAGAAGTACATATAAATTGGTTTTATTGCTTTGTTATAAAATTAGATAGCCAGCAATGAAACCACAATTGGCATTGCCCCGACGTTAAGGGAATCTTTCCAAGCGCAGTTTCTAAACGTGGCATGGATCTGCTGTAGAATACCTGACGGCCACGCAGAATACTTGGGTTCGATTCCTGCTGGGATCCTGGTTTTTACTCTTTGAAATCTTTGGGTGAATGCTGCGATATCGGTTTTTCTTTACGCTCTGGCATTAAATTAATAATGTCTGTTCTCTCCGTTCCTGGAAAGTTATAAACTGTCAATCGCCTGTGGCGCTTAGCCGCTTACCGTGGCCTGTGATAAACGGGTATGCGCCACACGTGTCTGAAGGAAGGGTTTCACGACGCACGCGACAGGATTTTACCATTATTCATGCCTTGACCAGGCAGTCAAATTTTGTGAAATATTCTTAACCTTCCATGCAAGTTTGGTCTACTTCAAGCTAAGGACGCGATCACGAGAGCATCCAGACGTAGGTGGCTAGATAGATAGATAGATAGATAGATAGATAGATAGATAGATAGATAGATAGATAGATAGATAGATAGATAGATAGATAGATAGATAGATAGATAGATAGATAGATACGTAGACAGAAAAGCTCAAAGTGCCTTATGTTCCCTAAGAAATTCTTGCATTTAAAATTTTTTCCTAGCCTTTTTAGGAAGAACGGATTGTTCACAATGTGTTTTACGAGCCATGGTTCGAGCTTTCCGAAAAAAATCATTTGCGGCTTGCTGTACTGACACGGCCGGACTGAAAAGGCGCGCGAGCGTAGCCCTCTCGAGCCTCTGCAGTCTAGCCACGGTACTGTAAATTTATTTGAAAAATACGTTGGGGGAGGACTTGTCGTTTTAGATAGATAGTCCTCAATTTTTAGCAAATCGCAAATAGTCGAGCACCATGGTTGGACTGTTGGTTGGCAATGAACCATAGCTGGTTGGTGATTTTTCCTTGCGAAAGGCACTTCTCCTATTCATATTCGAAAACCTTTGAATATTACTCGATTGCGTTGGCACTGTTTTCATATTCGCACACCCAAAATGTTAAACCTTAGTTTTGTATACTGTATCCTTGTAAGGCTTAATTTTAGAGAATTCATATCCGTTCGCAGTTGTCCGTGCGTACTAAAGAAATTGACTGCAGAAAAAATACCTTTAGTGCATTGAGGGCTTGTGTGACCATGGCACCGTCCGCGTACTGCCGGTAGATGTTCAGGAAGCCAAAGTGATGGATATTGTAGTCCCAAAAGACGTCCAATAATGTCAAGAACACAGGGTCCTCGAATTCTCTCATGAAGAGGGGCCTGCCGAGAGATTACACACAAGAGATTGGGTTGCCAGAGACGGGATGCGTGCGTGCACATACCAGAGTGTACAATTATTAACACCCAATTCGGCACCACTCCTTTGTGCCGCGGTATGAGACTACTTTTAAGGCGAAAGCGTTAGAGGGCCCCATCAAACGCGAAAATTTACCCTTGGCGTCGGCGGAGCACAGGGGATGCAAAAAACCAGAACGTGATGATGTCGCCATTCACGTCACAGATTAGAAAACATTTGTGAGGTCGTGGTGGTCTCGCGATGTTGTCCATACCATGAGGTCACGTGCAGACATCGCGTGACACCGTCGCTTGGTCAAAGGTGGGCAGTTCAATACCACGCAGGCAGTTCATTACCAAGCAGGCAGTTCAATACCACGTGAGGTGAAGAAAGCTTGCATTGCCCTCCAATCCCAAGGCAGTGCGAAACCACGCTAGGTGCACAAAGTATCGAAGGTGGGAGGAGGAGGATCACTACATCGACTGAGAAGAAAAAAAAAGAACATGCCTGTCGCCTTCGAGTCGCATTAAAGGAATGCATAAGGGACCGTGCCAGTTTTTTTGGAGAAGGCTATGATTTTATAATAGGCCTCGACTCCTGATCTGTGATATGCATGCACCTTTTCAAGACATAATTTAATAAATAAGAGAGTCCATGGTAGGAAATTGTGTTCACCGTATGGAAAACTGACATCATAAACAGTGCGCAAAGACTATAACGCAACAGCAGAAAATAAATCGGTTGTCAGTGATGTTTCGCAGGAATATTCTCGGGCAGAACGCATTAAGGTGTATTGCGGCTTTGCTTCGGCCTGTCGATTGTATTGAAGGAAATTGTTTTTCTTCTGTCTTGCATTCGCCTCGATGTAGAAAAAACGCAATAAGATGCACCTAGAGGTGCTCACGAGGGCTTCGCGAGATCTCAAGTCCACTAGAGAAGTAGAGGCTCCGTCACGGTGATGCTCACAAGCTCTTCGATTTGTGTACGGATCGGCTTAGACTTCCTGCAAGCGCACCGAGCTTGTGTGTTCGTGTAGAGAGAGATGACACATACACATTAGCGCTGACTGACACCCTCGTATGCGTGCTTATGTGTACGTATTGTCTGTTTTGTGGGTGTCTGCGCTGGCGCTCTCTTTTTTGAATATTGACCGATTTGCTCAAAAGAAGTATTGATAAATACTTTGGCAAATGCACGTCATGAAAAGTAGTAAATATACGTGTATAACAGTTGTACTGATTATTCGTCAAAAGAGCTGCATAAATCAAGAAATCTCTTTAAGAAAGTGCAAAATCTGCTAATTATGAGGGCGACTTTAAGCAAGGAAGTGCAATCTCACCAACATCACTCTAAAAAAGGTGTTTTTCAAGATATGATAGTCTAAGTCTAAAAGCGAAGGCCAGCGTGAATGGGTTTCACAACTAACAACCCGAAACCACGTGGTCTTTTTAAACAACATTAATAGTTTTCCTGTCACAAATGATTCAAACACCCCCCCCCAAATACCAATGTTATTATCAACAGAAGAAGACTATTACTGACAGCAGCATTCGTAGAGAAGAAAAGGTTAGCGGCAGTGAGATGCTACAATATTTGCGTGTACATGTAGCGTAGATTAACACGGTCCCCCTAATTCATTTGTCTAAGAAAACCCGAAGGCGAAAGCCATGCTCTTTTTTATCAGTGGATTCTATTGACCACCCCACCCTCTTGTCCCGTAAGCTTATTGCGCGAGCGTAGTTTCGCACGGCCTCAGGATCAGACGGACTGGAAGCACTGTGCACCTCACGTGGTTTTTAATGTGCCTCCGTGATCCGCCCATCGCTGACTAAGCAACGGCTGTCATGTAATAACGTAATCATGCGACGTCACGTCATGTGATGAAAAATTCCTGGAACACGGAGTCTCGTTGCAACCACTGTCTCGTCAAGCCGTCTTGTCTTCTTAAGGCAGCAACTATTTACCATAGTGCGTGTATGTATATGATTCGGGAAAGGCTGGTAAGCATGTAGTACATACACGCACTAAGCAAATCAGTTGCTGCCTTGCAGACAAGAGGGCAAGTCGAAACCCTGTGTTTCAAAGGATTTTTCTTATCTTCATGCTTCGATCTTCCCCTGAAGTCCGACCTCATTAAATGGTCACGTAAAGAGTGGTCAAAGCGACGTCATCACAAAATGATTTTTCTGAATCCCTCGTGTTAGTGCCAGCGCCATCGACTGTGATTTTTCGGAATTTATAGGCATTTGAGGCTTTCGCCTAACAACGCTTGGCAAACATTTACGCAGAGAGCAGCCGATGTGAGTGTGTATTTGCGAGAAAATTAGGTTGGTACCCACTATTGTGCAATGCCAACCAGATGATATTGTACCGAGAGGTTTGAAAAACGTACTGCGTAGGTAGAGTACCGTGTTGTTTATTAGAATGATAATGTGGATGCCACAAGAAGCGCCCTCACTGGCCCAGGGATTAAGATGTTGCGATGAAATTAGAAACTCTGGCAGCGCACCCCGCAGCCAGAACTAATCACCGAGGCCACGAAAGTTCCAGTCGGGAGGTATAACCAGCTCTCGCAAGATAATGGTAATTATGGATCCTTGGGTAACGCCTCCGCCACGCAGTAAGCACCAACACAGTGCGTGAATCACGGTGACAGATGTTTTATCACCAGCGGTCCACCTTGGAACCATTCTGGCCATTCTATAATGCTTTACCTTGCCCTATCATTTAATATGCTGACAACGGACTTTATTTGATTTTTTTTCATGTAAGCTTGCTTCACCGACTGCAAAGGTTACACCTGTTGTCGATCTAGGAGCCCACGCAATGCCTGAATTAAAGACACCCTGGATTGCTTTTGGGTGTTTCTGATCAGGTTGGATGCATGACTTCACACTGTTCGGAAGCGCACGCAAACATCAACACTCACCCTGGAATGTACCATGAATCGTGTACAAATAGAGGAGTCGATTGAAATCATTCTCGGCGATCGACTGTACCGCTCACCGCTATCCTTGTGTCGTGGCTATTTCGTTTTGCTACGCACAAGTACACCCATTTGATATGCACATGTTTAGTGGTTTTCTGCGGCGTTGTTCGCCGTCATAACGACGTGACAATACTGCGAGACAAACTGAGGGCAACCAGATAAACAGGTATGCGCTAATGGCTGCTTATATGTTTCAGGGCTGGGCAGAGATACTCAGAAAAGTATTCCGGAATACAGATATCGAAATACATGAACTGGAAGCCTAAAATACAGATACTGAGATACATTTGCTTTTAACGTAACGGGATATTTCGGAGATACTTTTGCAATAAGACGAAAAAAATGTATTCCGGAATACAGTTACAGCGATACAGATACTGGAAACTTTTTTTTATTTCAAGATTCTCATACTACGCAAAGACACTTATTAGTGCAGCATAATGTTGTAATTAAAGTTACAGCGCATCGAAACGTTCAGTTCATTTGTTTATTTATAACAGTACCCTCAGCGCCATTAAGACATTGCAGGGGAGGGGGTGGACAAAGTACATAATTAGCAATAATGACATAATTACAAGTATCAGTTGCAATAAAAATACACTATTTCACAGCAACAGTAACAAGGTTTGGACACCGAAATCGAAATACTTGGCGAACAAACTAAGCTATGCTAGAAATAGCACACTTTAAGCAAATCACTCGAATCACTAATGAACACCATTGAATTGAGAAAAAGTATGCATTTACTTTGCGCATTAGATCTGCTTTGCTGAGAAGGTTGCTGTGTGAGCATGTCAAATAGGCTGTCTTCTAACAGCGTCGGTTCAGCCTCAGCACAAGACTCACGAAAGAAAAAAAGTCTGTCTACCGCTGAAGGCGAGCACAAATTCGTGTTATAGTGAATAAATATCGCCTTCATAGCCGGATTGCCCTGCACGTGGCGATATCTCTTCTCCGGTCATCTAGATATCGAAACGCTTCCGCCCTCACTTGGGTTGTTCTGACTGTCCAGAATCCGAAGTCTGTCCCCATCTTCGGGATCCTAAGCCGTCTGACCCTGTCGGCTTCAATGAAACTGTCACCCCCCACCGACGCTACCAGCACCCATTTCAGAAAGCCGCAACAGGCGAAGTTGGCTCCGGCGGTAGGGGAGCCTGCTACCACAAAAGACCGTTTCACGCATGTATCAATTAGGAACGCACCCTGACATTGGAGAGGTGGCTGAAAGCTCGTCAAAGATAGCCATCTTCTAGTCCCTTCCGCCGCGACTACGGGAACTGCTTTTGGAAGTGCCACCGATTTGAGAACTGAACGCACGCGAAGCATTGCAAAGCCTGTTCCAAGGCGGTATCCGCGCGGGAGGTCGCGAAGTAATAGCTTGCCACCCGAAAAAAATTGGGCGTGCCACAGTGACCTTGAGAGACAGCGACGTTCGTCGGCAGAGGCCGACAACACTGCCCCCGCGATTCTGTCGCTGCGGTCGTCGCGCGCTTTACCACATGGAACATTCTGTGCTTGAGCGGAAACCATCGCCGCCCTATCTGTCGGCGACCGGCGGCGCGCCTTTTCTTGTCTTGGCACAAAAAAGAAAAAAAAACGTCATTCCTCCATTGGAAACACGCCTCCTCATTTTCGACACAAAAAACAATGTAACGAGATACCCGTGTCCAGCATGGTATCGCGATACAGACGATACATCGTAAATGTATTTCACTACTGAGATACAAATACATTTTTCAAATGTATCTCGATACAGAAATACAGATACTCAAAAGTATCTCTGAAATACTATCGCGATACTCTTGTATCGCGATACTGCCCAGCCCTGATATGTTTGCGCTTCGGTTTTCCTGTGACACGACTCACTCAGTAAATTTCTTAGATACTATTGTCCACCTCATTTTTCCTATTTGATCCATAACATTTAAGGCAAGCCCGAATGTTAAAAAAACAATTCCAGATAATGCCACGCCTTGAAACCATAGGACAGCAAAGCTCCCGGCCCTTTCGTCGGGCATTACATTTCGCTCGCAAGTTCCGGCAGAGGTGTCGATATGTTGGAATCTTTGTGCACACTGTCGGACGAACACAGAAAGCACGTTGTAGACTAAAAGAGCGCGAACTATCTACTGGTTTCATTCGATTGGTCCCTCCATATATATGCATTGTTCACAGGTCCCATACACGGGGGGAGGAGAGGGGGGGTGAGAGGAGAGGAGTAGTATATACACGTCAAGCCTACTTCACATAATAAAACTGCACAGAAAATTGCTTTCGTGGTATACAAACCAACAGGACTGTCACTTAGGCAGTCATCGCCCATTTCCTTAATATAACAGGCTTCTAACACTTCACAACCTATTCTGACCTTGATCCTGCCTAGAATATTTATCTTCTTGAAATCTGGCCTACAACCCAAGCATGAAATGAATCCAGCTGGTAAGTTCGCTCCTTCTCGTCTTGTAATCGATGCTGCATATTCCCCTATGCGTTCATTACGCTGTTTTCTTCAATTGTAGTTTTTTTTTGTTGTTCAGGTTAAGCCATGTGGACCCCGCACGATGATATGCTCATTCACCGCCGTGCACGAGCGCGCGTTGCCGTATTCACGTTGTAAGCGGTGCTGCTGTGTATGATATGTCCGGCCGCTAGTAGCGTTCCAACATGGCCGCAACTCTCACACATTCAGTCGCACCTCCTATCCGCTGTCCATCACATCACCACCCGAAGTGAACAGGAGTGGACTCGCGATCGACCACGGATAGGAGGCGTGACTGAATGTGCCAGAGTTTCGGTCGCGGTGGAACGCTACTAGGCGCGATTCGCTGGACACAAATAAAAGTTTATTCACTAACTCACCCGCTCACTCACGTTACCTAAACTCTGTCCCCTTTTCACGAGGCTCCTACTTTCTTTCTGGTCACGTGATCGTCGCTACAACGCATTCACGTGCTTCCCACGAATGCATGGTGTGCGATAGTGTGGTGTATAGTCCAGTGCTTATCACACCGCGATAGAATTTTAGTGGCATGGGTTCAGTCCCTACGAAAGAGATTTAGCTTCTTCAACAATTTGTTTTGCCCTAACTTGAGTTACATATCCTTTCCTTTCAGGACACTCCTCCTTTGTCCCTGGTCAA